>NC_047165.1:3493178-3775678 GCF_009819705.1 Hippoglossus hippoglossus
GGTGTCAGACAATAAAGTTACTGACCTCCTCAAAATGTGACTCACTGCTCTGTTCACTCGTCAGCCTCGACGACAACCGTCTCTCTAACGCTCCGTAACACCTCATCACGACACCGGAGGCCCTGACTCATACACACCCACACACACACTAAATAAAACACACACTCTCACCCCTACAGAAAACATGGCAGTCTTACCTGTGTGGTTGGAGAACTGGACAGAGTTAATGGAGTCCACCTCAAACCCTAAAACCTGGAGACAGAGAGAGAGAGGAGGCAGATGTCAGGAGCGATTAGGAGCAACGACCACAGCTCAAATGCATTTAATTACAGTCGTATAGTTCGCACTCCTACACACACACATACACACACAGCAAACTGTACTGTAAAACACCTACAGCCCAAACGATAAGTATCATAACTTTCAATGATATCTCGTGTTAAATTAATAATATCTACATTAAAAGGACACGGAGTACTAATTGGACACCTGGTTTTTTGTGCCTATTCATAGTAATTTGTGTTTTTGGGGTCATTTTGTGTCTCGTTTGTGGTTTTGCATTACCTTTGAAGTCAAGTTTGTCTATTATTTGTAGTTGTGGTTGTTTTGCATCCTTTGACAGACATTTTTTGTTTCTTTGTGGTCATTTTACATCCGTTTTTAGTTGTTTTTGACTCTTAATTGTGGTTTTGCAGCTCTTGACAGTCATTTTGCATCTTTTTTCAGCTATTTATCATCTCTCTTTAGTTGTTTTGTGTCTTCATTGAGCTCTATGACTTTCAAAACAGTAATTTTAACATGTTCTTCATACAGGAGCTCTGGCCCAGAGGAACCCTGACATCTCATACCTGTCTCCAGTAAACCTGGTCGGTAATCCATCCATGTCATCGTCTCTAAAATATCATGACATGAATATACATTTTTAGGCAAATGCATTTATTATGATTGTGAAGAGTTTTTCCATATCATCTTGTTCATGGTTGCAGTTGTTATATCTGTGGTGAGATAAAAACAAAACAACGTCCTCTCAGTTTAACTTGAGCTGAAATCTGCACAGAGCTGCAGACCAGTTCCAAAAAGCATCTCCTGGTGTCCTCGAGAGAGAGAGAGAGAGAGAGAGAGAGAAAGACACATGACTCATCCACGTGCACAGCCAATTGTTATCTGGATTACTTTATTTAATTGGACTGAAGCAGGAGGGAGGGAGGGTGAAGGAGTCCTTTGTTCTCTTCAATTGACTGTAACTTTGAGATACAAGAATCTGCTTTCAGTGGGGACAGGCAGCGACACCCCCGGAATAAAGGAGCGTAGATATTAACTCCGACCTTGGAGTGACTCGTCAACGCTCCTGCTAATGAAAATAATCTCATTAGCAATCTCCGTATTTGTATCACCAGCGTGAGGCTTTCAGGAAACCAGCCAAGTGGCGTGAGGGAAACAGGACATGACATAATGAGTCAGTGGTGTAGGAATACACTCCTGGAGGAAGAGTATGAAAGATGAATGCATGTGGTACTGTAGATAGTTCCAGTAAGTTATTAATGAGATATTGGTCTTTAAAGTTTGATTCAAGCTTATGAAAACATATTCTCTAAGATGTTTCTATTTGCTGTTACAGAAGCTTGAATTAAAAAAAAGGCAGTCGACAGTTTTAGCAGCAGGACCCGAGAACATAACCCGTCTGTTACAAGATGTTCTTCTGGCTGAGCAGGAAGAAAATTGACTGTGGATGTAAAAGCGTGTTTCTGATGTTCATGGGGCTAAGAATATGTTATTTAGGTCACATCCTTGATCACTGTTCATAAGCCTCAGTGTGTGTTTACAAAGCTGCTGAATGAAAAGCTTCCACTCAGGCATCGTCAGAGGCTGAAGAAAGAGATTTTTATATTTTTATAAAAAGAAAACATTTGGCTTTTCTGAAAAACTCTTTGGTAAATTGAGGGAAAATGAGGAAACACCTCCTGCGACGGACGAGTTTCTTTAATTAGCATGTGTCACAACACAGGCTGATCAGATCCGAGTCAACACAAACACTATATTTACTGAGTCCGTCTGTACCTTCACATTTAATTCGCACCTTATTCAACTAAGTGTCAGTGTTGCTCAGACCAAACGTTTCACTTGCTGCTCTACTTGTACCAACTGTTTGAGAGTATTAACAAGTTCACAATGATTATATCAGGCTAGAAATGAAGATGGACGACATGACGGCTCCCGAAAGTGAAGCCAAATCATCTGGATCTCTCCCGATTGGCTGACTGCAGAGTCGGTCATAAACCACATATCTTCCATGTTCGTGGATGGGAGATGAACTCAAATCAAAGTGCACATTAAGGTAGTTTTTACTTATATGATGCTATACAAACAAGCTGAGACAGAATCGTGATTGGTTATTGCGTAGAATCTGGGTCCAAATAATGTCATCAGCGCAAGATGGCTACGTTGGTACCTGGGATAGTTTGGCTTCATTTCTGGATAGTGGGAGGAAGTGGAGACATGTCGTCCATCTTTCTATACAGCCTAATGGATTATGTTAATATACAATGCTCATGTTTAGCACTTTAAATGATTACCACCATCTTAGCTTGAGTGTCCATGCTCACATTTGCTAAAGCACAACACATGACATACAGCTGAAGAATGACATTTCATTTTACGGTTGAGATATATAGATCTGAACCAGAATTAGAATGGACCCTCGTGCTAACATCGCTAAATAATCTGCAGCTCTTCATCTGACGAGGATAAAAAATAAAGCTGGAACCATTCCATTTTTTTTTTAAAAAGCCCATTTTACACGGTGCCTGAAGGCAGCGCTCACAGTTAAATTTAGTTTCTATGTGAAAGCTGAATCTGTTCAGTCTGGCTCTGAGGCCGCCTGTCTCCATCTTCAGTGGCGTCATTAGGAGGAATCCTGGAGCAGCCAATCGCAGCCCTGCTTCTTCACACCGCCGTCTCCATGCCGCCTGACCGGCCGGAGATTCTCCGTCCTGACACCAGAGAGAGAGAGAGGGATGCCCTGCACGCTCGCTGACATCATCATCATCATCATTTCATCCCGTATCTTCCGCACCGGCTGAATCATGGTTATTGCTCTGAAAAATGAGAGCAGCTCCCACACAGACCCGTGGGCTTTCTGTTTAGGAGTCGATATTTTAAACCCATTACATTAAACTGTCTCTCTCACTGGATCTGACAGCGTGCTTACGTCATTATTCAACATCTCGTTCATCTTTGGCTGAAAATAATTTATCTGAAGGAACAATGACAAATGATCTATTCAAAACAATTACTTGAACATGTAAATGATATTTATAAAACTGATTTCTCCAATGCTTCTCAATTAGATGTTTTATCCATTGACTCTTGTGTTAACTAAACTTTAACTAACTTAATTAACTAAAATATTATTATAATCACAATGTAAAACTGCTTTTGGAAATTGCTATATAAATTAAGTTCATATGCTTATTCTCACCCTGATAATTATTATTTTCCATTATTTTAACTGTAGATGTTTACCCGAGAGATCAATTAAGATCCACTTATTAAAATCCATATTGATATTAACACATTTTGGAATCTTTACTGTGCTGCATTTGTAAACATTGTTTTTACAGGAGCCTTTAGCACAAACAGACGTTAGTCAGCCGTAGTATAGTTGAACATTAGCGGCTGAATCTTGAGTGACATGCATCAAAGCCCAGCAGCCATTAGGACGCCGGCAAAATACATCCAGGCCGCTGCCAGCTAAAAATAGACTCAGCACTTCTCACAAGTCTTTCAGGACGATGGGACATGTTCTGTAGCGTCTCTCTCTATAGTCTCAGCATCAATACCCAGTGCCACACGCAGCTGCTCCAGGAAAATATTAAACTGCAACAATCACCAGCATTGTCGTTGTCAGCAATTACATCCCCAAAGCAATCACTGGTATCATCCCACCGTCGACATTAGGGATCATAAAAGGGAAATGATGATCTCATTCACGGCCAGAAGGAGCCGATAACCTCCGTGGCCCTTCACACAATATCAATTCAACGTCTTGTTCTGAATGCACCTGCTCTTTTTTGGCTCTGGAGGCTCCTATCAAGCACTCTGTAAACTGAACCTTTAGGTAAGAGCTTCATTACGACTGTTGATAGAGGTAATGACTCAACGCCAAAGTCATTTGTTCCTATTATTAAACTAAAGAGCAAGACACATGTTGAGCCACTCAGAAGCTGTGCTCAACAGTTCTTCATCGGCAAGTGCTTCACAATCCAGGTTAATAGACTGATGAACTGCAGCCCTCCCTTTTCTCCAGGGGTGGGAGTCCGTTATTGTTTATTACCAAAATAAAAACAAGGAATAAAACGAGAAAATACCTCCGTCGAGGCCAAACAGTCCCTTTTCACAAAGAACCATTACTCATTCTATGAGAGACAAACTCTCTATCTAACAATGTTTAAGAAAGTAGAAAATAAATCCTGGATCTGCTCCAAAATTGTATGAATTATTCCCATTTGCAACCTTCCTAATCTGTTTGGTGGTTTTTGCGTAATCCTGCAAACTAACAGACAAACACAGACAAAAACAGAACCTCGTCTGCAGAGGGAATGAAAAACAAACTGTGCTGAACAACCAGAGCTGTCGGTCGGTTTAACAATTAACCGTCAAGTTGAACAATAACACAATGTACAGTATCAGTACATGATTCGTTGGTCACTTTCCAGCTCACTGATGGACCATATGAACTAAGCAGTGATTTACAGCTATAAGTGTCTGAGGTGTCTATACACAACGTTACAATAAGATGTGATAGTTATATTACAGTGGTCTGACGAGTAGGGCTGAACAGAGTGGCCTCTAGTCTGTATGATGATAATATAAATGTGTTTTTATGACTGTAGGGGCCCGTCACACCATCGCTTCAGATATTCACAACATTCGGCTCCTCATTGCCCTGCTACTCTCTCTCTCTCTCTCTCTCTCTCTCTCATTGACAACGTGATCATTCGTGTGAATCCCTGGATGAAGACTGAGGGTATGAGCCCAGCACTAGGAGCCTGTTTCAGGTGGCTTTCTCCTCCCATTCCACTTCCGGCCTATTGCCATTTTGAAAATCCTCTTTGGTACAGGAGAGAACCCCGCTCGCTGAAATTAGCACATTCTGAGAAAGATTTGAATCATACAATCAGACATTTGTCATTCACCTGTTACTGTTACTTGTGGCGTATTCTTCCCCTTCTAAGCCAAGGGAGGGTAATAATTTATAATCATTACAAAATAATTTTCATCAACAGCAATATAAAAAAGGTCCAATATATCAATACAATCCTTATGCATTGTGTAAGCACAGTGAGGATGTGTAACACATAATTGATTGACCTCAGATTTCTAGGACGTTTTGCTGTTTAAGTGTTTGTTTCTGCTCATGAAGAAGAATTTAAAACCAAAAACTTCACTCAGGAGCAATAATGATTCCTTACACTTAACATAAATAATAATTGACATTTACTATTATGATTATCAATATCAAATATACATCTTGATATCATTGTGGGCCATATTGCCGGACTCATTTTGTTTTCTAGAGCTGAATGATAATGTATTCAGCCAGAGGTGCATCGTTCTCCAGTGCCGACACAGAACAGTGGAGACGAGTCTGTCTAACTGACCATCACGAGCACGAGGAGTAAACCGTCAGCCGACTGTTTACCTGCAAATCAGGGAGCACACACGGGCACGATGCGTGCACGTGGCAGGACAGGGCTCGCTAACCCTCCCCAGTCCCGCTGTCAGCCAGGTAATCATCCAAGATGGTCAATAATAACCATAATAAATCTATACAAAGCATAACCTCCTCGATGAAGGAAACAAAAGGCTGGTTTCACTGAAGACAACTTAGTGGTGTGAAGTTTGTGATGTCACCACCTGTGTAACATGCACATACATAAAATCCTTCTATCGATCACCTTGGAGAAACCAGTACAGCTGCCATGTCTGCAGGAAAGAAGGATAATCAGACAACTCAAAGCAGTAAACATCTGTCCAGATGTTCCCACACACACAGACACCATGACCACTACAGCTGTGTAGATGCCCTTCGCTGTCTTGAGCAAATGATGGGAACCAGAGGGACCTGCACAGCGACGACTGGTTAACATCTGGGCACAGATCTCCCTCTGACCCCTGAGATTATCATGAGCTCCATGCCGGTCAGTGTGTGCTTCACTTTGACCCGTGGGTGTCAAACCTTCATGGTTACCGTCATCACCAGCCACTCAACCAGGTAGGGGTCATTTGATTAACACCAGGAGCTCCAGGACCACACATCTGTGACACATCTGGCCGGCGAACACGGCTTTAATACCGTCTGATATGATTCACCCTCAGTTAATGGGCTGGTTTGCTCCTGATGGACAATAAAGCTTTGGGGGACAAAACACCTCCATCCATTATCGGACACCCTCAATGACAGGTGGCGTGCTGTAGTGTTTATTATACCGTTATAATAAACACTGTAATGAGATTAAATGGTTAAATACTTGTTGTGTTTATCATCTGTATGTCAGAGGGGAAACACGACACCTGTCTTCGGCTGTTTTCCCCTCACATCCCCGGTGCTACCAGGCTATTTTCGGCTTTTTCCCAGCACCGTCATTTATGCCCCGACACACTCACAAATACCAGCGGGGATGAAACGTGTCAGCGACGGACACGAATCCAGCTCGTACCGCGGGGGGCTCAGCGAGATGACCGGTTAGCAGAGGATTTGTACGAACTTGAAATTGATGCAATTAATTGTTAATTGGAACGGCGTGTCCGACATTGGGTGCATGCCTGGGTGTATTTACCTGTAACGGGAACGAGGCGCTCTTGTTGCCCACATATCCCCGGACTACATGGCTCTGTATGGACAGCACGCGGCACTCCATGGCGGCTCCCGGTCAGCCGAGGAGCGGGGGTGGGTGGGCGGAGCAGATAAGCAGATAATCCCGGTACCTCAACGGTGGAGACGCGTGAACATCACAAGAAAAAAGGGCAAAAAAACCGAGAGAAACCCGACGCGACGCCGCTTGTTCCAGACGCTCGTTAGCTCGTTAGCTAGCAGGCTAACGCACCAGTGTGTCTCACACGCAGGATGGCGGCGTGTGTGCGAGGAGCGCGTGTGTGTCGCGGTTGTAACGGGTGACGAGCGGCGTGGTGGGGGCGACACACACACACACTTACACACACACACACACACACGCAACTATTCTGCACAGGCAATCTGAGAGACCGCCTAAAACCGGATGACGTCAGCACCGAGCGCGTCCTGATGAGCACATCTGGATGTGAATGAACGTGACCGTTAACTCTCCTCTCGTCGCCTCTGTTCTCCTCCATCGTGTGACTTCACGCAGCCGAATTGTTCATAACCATCACGCACGTTGATTTATTGATCAAATGGGTGTTTACCCCGTGAAAATAAAAGGGAAACGGGATAGAAGTTTTATTTGTGCCTGCTTTTATAATGGAGCCTGGTGCTGCGCTTATTTTGTGTGTGTGTGTGGGTGTGTGTGCAATCTGTGGTTGTGACTCACACTGTATTTATTACAAAGTCGTGACTGAGGAGGGGGTGGGGGGGTTGACTTGGCAAAGATTGGCTCTGTCACCACATCCAGCAGCGATGGAGAGAGCGTGTGCAGACAAATACTGCAAATTAATTCCACTGGGAGAGAGAAATGAAAGCATGAAGCAGGCAGACAGATAAATGGATCCACTTAGAGAGGTGAAGAACTGGGAGCTTCACCTGCTGTTCACTGAGGCCGGGAACACTGGGTAACGATGCTTTAATCGCAGGTCACACACATTGTCGTCAGAAAGCATCAGCGGTGGTGGGAGTAAATCGAGTAAGTCTCAAGACTCCAAGGCCCAAGTTTCTGACGTGAGAACGAAACAAGTTGAATCCCTGCTGTGAGTCAATCTAGACAAATCATTGCTCAGGTCACAGAAGTTAGACGTCGTACGAAAGTCTGATGATCAACCACAGTTTACAATTACTTACATTTACATTTAAATACTAATGAAAACTCAAACAGACAGTTGTTGGACCGGATATCCTTGCACACCACTGTTCTCTTTCTCATCAAGTCGCCTCATGTGACACATCCCCAACCTCTGAAAAAGACCAGACTTAGTCTTTTGAAACTTCTGCTTTAATAAAATAAAATACTTTCTATCATTGCTGCACTGTACATCTTTTTTCTCCCTTTTGTTGAACCAGCAGATCACCACAACAAATAATTCCTCTTCTCCCATTTTCTCGGTTCCTCCACAGAGGCAGAGGAGGATAAAGAGCAGGAGGCAGAAATTCATGAATCATTTTGGGTCCTGGTCCAATTCGGGCTCTAGAAAGAAAACAACACAATAAGAAAATTAATTTATCCTATTTTAGTTTGATACTGTATATATTGTGCAGGGAAAGGGACATTTCCTTCCGGGACCTGACACTACGGTGGCCCTGAGGGTAAAAACACAACAATATTTCACAAAGCACTAGAGGGACTGAAGCTCTCTCGACCCTCCATCACTCTCTCACCGGTGAAGGTGAACTGAGGGAAGCTGCTCAGGTCTCCTCCTCCATAAAGTCTCTGGAGCTTTGCTGTCTCCTCTGACAGGTGACGCTCATAATCGGACTCCTCCTCCACTGGTCCTCCACTCGACCTGAGAGGAGACAACAGGATTCATAGCTGTTCTTGTACTGTATTAACAATGTGGTACAATTACTTATTTAACCTTTGAATAAGCAGGACATCTACATCCTACATTTCCTCTTTTCCAAGACAGATCTGATAAAAATTCCTCAAGGCCCTTTAATATAATAAAACCATATGATAGGAAACGTCTTTTGTGTCTCTACCTGCGCAGGTTGTTGTATTCTCTGATCTTCTCCAGGAAAAGTCTCTGGACTGGATCCAACTCTGAACCACACACATGAAAACATTAAAGTTAAAAAATGTGTGTTCACCAAAAAACATTGACATGGGCAAATTCTGTAAAACTCTAAATTTCTGTGTGTGTAAGGATCAAATTACTCAGATACACACAAGTGTAAGTTGCACTGAATATTAAAAAAAATTCACCATTCAATGGTGCATTTTGAAGCTGTGACGCTTCTCTCTGTCATTATTAAAAACAATACATATGGTTTTAAATTCAGATTCCAGCCACAGAGAGAAAAAACCACTGAACTCACATTTAAACACGATCTTCTCCTGAAGAAAGCAGCCGCCATGTTTGTAATCGAATTAAATGTGTCGAGAAGCAAAGCTCGTTTATCTGAGTTGAAGTGAAGAATTTAGAAATGAGAAAGAACTAAATGTCCTGAGAGAGTTTCTCCTCCTCCATGACACTGCAACAAGGACTTTATCTGTTTTAAATATGCAGGTGTTGGGACATGGTTTTTGGGAGACCACACTGCGGCCTATATGGTAGTCCAAAGCCTTGAGCACATGTTCTTTGACCTGGAGAAAACCAGAGCAAGGCCTCCCAGGGTGCGGCAACGTCACACAGAGGTGTGAAAACCGGTTTCAACTCCCATTGGTCACTCTGGACCCCATGACCTGTGAGGTCACCGGGCCAATATAAGGCCTGTTCCCCCTATTTTCTTTCTCTTTCTACAATCCTTCCAAGGAGAGAAGGCTGTCCAGCCTTTTTCCCTGCATCGCCGAGGGAAGAAGCCTGGCTTCTCCAGCTCACATCTTCTCTTTCCATCCAACTCTTCGAGAGGAGCACAAAGGTGCAGCTTCCAGCTCATCTCACCAAGGAAACCTCCTCGCACTCCAAGCTCTACCAACCCTTCAAGCAGCGACTCGATGTCCTGCTGGAAACTTCAGCCAGCAACTGAGCTGCACAGCTCAACAGAATCACAAAGGCAGGAGCCACAGAAACCAGCAAGACGACTTCACAAAACTGCGAACTGCACAGCAACTCTTTTTCCCCTTTCCACAGACGGGTAACACAACTGGGCTTAATAATTATACTAGGCTAAGCAAGACTGTTTATTCAATTCTGTGTGATGTTTATAAGTTTGATTTGTGTTGTGATATTGTGGTTACAAGTTGTTGAGAAAGTTAATGTTAGTTATGCTCTTCAGTCCTTCCTTGCATGCATCTAGCAACTTTCTCTAATTTGGCACACACACAGACACATGCATATTCCTTCACCTAATTAGCGCTGACCCCTGCTACATGTCGTAAAGATTCCAATAGGGGGGGAGGGTGTTATCTTCAGAGTGGCCAGCCCCCATTTTGGAAGCACATAGGGGGGGGAAAGGGTGTTATCTCTTTGGCCAGCTGCCATTTTGAAAGCACGCTGACTCACACAGACACACACACACATGTAGACTCACATGCCTATCTTTATTTAATAAGTACACGGTTAGTAATTTGTGTTTTTTATACTTTATTATAGTCATAATACATTTTTTTTCACAAAATGTTTCTTTATTAATGTTGCAAAAGTGAATTTTGCCAACCTCTACACTGTCAAGAACTCCATATCCTTCAAATTAACTATCTATATGGTAATTTTGGTTATAGTTATTAATTTAATTGTTAATCAGAGTTCCAAATTTGTAGTTAGTACTTTTATGAGACTTAATCAATAAATTGGCTATCTTTTCCCTTCCTTTGAAGGGTGGTGCCCCGAGGTAACTTTAATCAATTAAAGTTATTATTTAATATTAATAATAGAATATTTATATTTTATATTTTATTTTGATAACCAAATTTATTGAATGCCAAAAGGCACACCATTTTTTGGTATCACTTTTGATGCATTATTGCACAACACAGGTGATGAAGATGCACTAAATGCTAATGTTATACATTATATCATCTATAGCCTGCGAGCTAACATGTGTTAGTTTAGTAGAGCTTCAGTTATATAAACACTCTGAGCTTTAAAATCACAACAACACGTGTTTCCTCTCGGCACTGTCAAAATAAAAGCTCAAAGGGCAACCCTGGGAAAAAGGGCTGACCTCTGACCCCTGACATTCATTTTTCTTTTTACAGTAACAGTTTAATTCTATTTCACTAATTAATGATTTAAGTTTTCACTTGCTTCTCTTTAATTTCATCAACACAGCAGCTGTAATTATTATTTTAATTCAAAAAACACAATACAAAGTTTTTATTATTTATTCAACACCTGTCGAGAGGGTAATCAGAAATGAATTTATAGAAAAGATACATTTAAATTATAGTAGAAGATAAAAACAAGTTAAAGGTTAAACTAGAACAAGGCAGCTAGAAATGTGAGTGTAGTTACAGTGTGGTATGAGACCTGGATAAGTAGTCGAACATTTTTCACCAAACTAACAGGAAATATTATCAGAACATTTCATATGAGATACTTAAAACATCCCACAACCCTTTTATAATCTCCACTAAAATGAACTTTAAAGGTTAAGAACACAGCAAAGCATGAATATAACCAAACAAAAAAAAACAAGCAACACTTGATTAATTAATTTCTTGTTCAGGCCAAAATAAAATCAGAATATTTACACAACTGGAAAATAAATTTTGGACTGAATTCTAATAACATCGATTGTATGACTTGTCCAAATCACACCAGATTCAACACTGCACTTCCTTGGGCCCTTAACAACACACAGGTCAAGTGTGAAGCTGATAAAATGAACGGTTCTCGAGATACGTGAGTCACATACCAACAGATTTATGGAATCATGAGACAGATTATATTTCCAGACCCTAAGATGTGGATGTGTGCGTGTCCATATATGTATATTTAGATTTGTATTATTTAAATGATTTTACAAGGATGCCCCAACACCAGGAATATAAAACTGTAACTAAGATGATCTTTAAATTAACAGCATGTGAACAGTGTTGTGATACTTTCACTGTTTTTGAAAATGTGTTTTACTTCACTCCAGGTAAAGAAAAAGTAATAATCCTCATTTGATTTACCAATATTTAAACAAACGTTTATCAGAGGGAAGTTTACATTTCTTATTTTTAACTAAAAGATTCAATTTCAACGCCACCATTTATTTTTCATATTTGTCAGTTGTGTTGTTTGTATTTCAATCAATGTCTGACCCTGAATATCACTTTATGATTTGAGTGATGAATAATCAATGAGTTCCCAGCGCAAGGGGGAGACTGTGGTGACACTGCTTCTCGTCCATAAACCTGAAGACAGAAAAAAGAAATAAAAATGAAATGTTCAGTTCCACAAAGCCACGTATTTTATGTATTTACAGTATTGAGACCTAATATTTCCATGATTCTCTCAGTGAAATTAAAGTTTACTCAGAAAAAATACACTGATCTTAAATTGATAAGCCCTAAATATTGGGTATATGAACATTTTAATTGTTGTGTCACTGCTGATATTTGAGTTTAATTCAACATTTAATCTGTCCAATTAACGTGAAGGTTTCTGATCTGTGCCTTGCTCTCAGCAGATTGTTTTATTTCTAATTAAAACAGAGGTTTTACACATGATCACACAAATGTTAATTTGCACTTAGTTTGAGGCAGTTTTGTTTAACAGATGAAGCAACTCACTGTGTTCAGGAGGACGTCTCACTTGGAGAATTAGAACCTTGTTCACCTGATCTCAGCGGCTGTGAGGCACCTGGATCTTTTACAGCTGTGAGGTCAGAAACACACCGTTAGTCCATCCTCCTCTGAACAGACACTTTTATTACAAACAACCAACACTGCAAGGAACCGTCCTGAAAACTCTCTGCAGCACGAAATCAACACTATCTAATCTACAGAGGGTTTACTAGAGTCCTGCACTGGGTCAGGTTCCTGTGGGGAGCCTAATATCCATTGAAATAAATATGGGCAGTAGTGTAGACAAGGCCTGAGTGAACATTTGTGGACATTTTGAAGAAATTCCCTCGAGGCATTCCCGAGATATCGTGTTCACAAGATGGGGACGAACGGATGAACAGCCTGAAAACATAACGCCTCCCTGACTGTCGCCGGTGTGGACCAGTACAAAGTGGACCAGTACAAAGTGGACCAGTACAAAGTGGACCAGTACAAAGTGGACCAAAGAGGTGTTGGGGGTGTTTTATAAAACTGGACATGTTAGTACTTTCAGCTGCTGTGCAAACGTGACGTGATGTCCTCATAAAGCACATTAGTATAAAAAGAAAACAGAATAGAAATAGAAGTTTTACTTACGAAGTGAAGTACATTGGGCTGAAATAAAAAGAAAATACAAATGATTTCAGTTATTACAGTAAAAACACAAACTGAATTGTGTCGTGTTTTTCTCGAGTGGCGATCCTCCTCAAACGATCGGCAACATACTGTCACTTCTTATTTTTTGTGTGCTGGACGCTGTGTGCAGAGCTTTTTATAAACAGTCTGTGGTGCAGAGGGAAGTTAAAAACTTTGTGTGAACCCTGCAGCTCTGGAAACAGATGTTGGTGTGTGAGGAACTGAAGTTTGTTTCGTGAGGTTTGATCTGAACGAGCATTAATTAGAAAGTCCAAAATCAAAACACCAGAAAAATATTGGACAAAGCTTCTGTGTTGGTCTCTCACCTTTCTTCTTCCTGTACACGATGAATCCAATGACAGCGCTGGCGACAGCGAGAGCGACCATTGCAGCGATGATGATGGTGGTGGTCACGTCGGTGGGCTTCTCTGTTGAGCGGAATAAAAAAACAAAGCATCACAACCTGAACAGATGAAGCAGGTTGGACGACAAGAATCTCCCTGAACCACAATCCTGTCCTGAGACACAACAAACACACACAGACACTAAACGTGTGAGTTTGTCCTGCTGGTGTTTCTACTTTCAGTTTTCTTCTGTACATAATGACTGTATCTGTGCTTATTCACGCTGGTTTGTCTTAAACTTTACTTCCAGTAACTAAATCATTTCATGGACTCATCTTCTACAACAGAGCAGCAGTCGAGTCTTAACAGTGACTATAATGTTCACATGTTGAAATCATAGACTAATGGAAATAAACACAGACGACACGTCTCCACTTCCTCCCACTTTCCAGAAATGAAGCTAAAATATCCCGGATACGAACGCCGCCATCTTGCACATTTGGACTCTGTGCAGTAGTGAACGGAGGAATGGAGCCACGGTAACGAGGTCCCGCCGATACACATGCTCTGTCAATCATGAGCTTTCAATCATGAGCTGTCAATCATGACATTTCACCCTGTTTTTATAGCATCAATCAGCGACCGAGACGCTTTGGCTTCACTTTTGAGGAGCCGTCATGTCGTCCATCTTTATTTACAGTCAATGGTTGAAATGGTTATAAACTGCCTGAAGAAATGTCCCTAAATGTTTGTTGTTGCTCGAGGTAAAGAACGAGAGATTTGTTTGTTTTTTCTGCTTCATTAATTCTGTAGAATAAAAGTTTTCATATCAAACATCCACCCTGATCCCAGTGTGTCTGTGAAAGGCTCACATCTGACCCATGATAAATCAGTCTGGCTCTAGTTGAGACCTGCAGAAACACTTCATGGAATAAAATCATACAATCATACAAGTAAATTTAAACATTTATAAATGTGTAAATCTCATTGATCAATGATAATAATAATAGTAATAAAATCCTCAGACACTTTTGCAGACACATTAAAACTAACTTAATTTTTCAGGGTCACATGATGATGAAGGGGGGGGGGGGGCACATGCACTGGTTTAACACTGATCTAAATTTATTCATATACATTGATGAAAGAAAACTTCTCCTGCTACACATCAGCCAACATGACCTGCAGGACTGTTATTGTAGATGAAATGTGTGTGTCCCAGCGTCCTCACTGGTTCAAGTCTCACCTCTGTTGGACTCGACGGAGTCTTTGTCCAGTTTGGTGACGATGTCCTCCTTCACACCAGAGATCTGGAACACACAGTCGTACCTCCTCCAGTCTTCAGGGGAGATTGATGAAACCTTCAGGTCAGCGCTCATCTGGAAGGTCCCGTCATGGTTGGGGAGGACCTCTCCGAGGTCCACGTCCTCATGAAGCTCCTCCCCGTCTTTCCTCCAGAACAACATGACGCTGTCGGGGAAGAAACCTGTAGCGTGGCAGCTGACTGGAGAGGAGGGAGACTTCTGGAGGAGAGAAATCCTGGGAAGCTCTGGGGAGGATAAAGAAAGACAGTTTATGGGTTTTTATAATGTATTGCAAACTAATAATAACATTCCTGTTTGATTCCATTAATGTTGCATTAGTCATGTCTGTTAATATACGAGACAAGTGAACAAACTGTGAGATGTGAGTGAGAGACAGAGGCTGAAGTGATGCAAAGACACTGGGGTGGACGATATGACGTAAAAGTAATATCACAGTATTTATTGACAGGTTTAATATCACATTATTGATGAAGTAAACTTCCTGTAGTGGACAGGTCCTGATCACTTCTGATTAATGTTGGTATTTTTGGTTAAAGTGCAAAGTGAGTGCAGGTCGGTCGGGCAGTGAGGAGGGAGGACACTCCGGCTGGGTCTCAATTCAGGGGCGGCCTCCTTCAGAGGACCCGGTCTAATCCATTCATCAGTGACTCCAAGTGAACTGTGCCAGATGTAATGAAGTTCCCTAGGGGCAGTGCTATTATGTCACATTCACAGTAACATGAGGTCACTGTGGCCTTGACCTTTGACCTCCAGGCACCAAAATCTACTCAATAACCAATCAATCTTTGAGTCCATGTGAAAGTTTGTACCCAATCTGAAGCTGATCTTACGATATCATGTTCAAGAAAAACATAAACATATTTTGTCCGGCTACCGTGACCTTGACCTTTTGACCTTTGTCCACCAAAATGTATTCAGTTCATTTGTGAGTCAAAGTGAATGTTTGTTCCAAATTTGAGGAGATTCCCTCAAAGCATTCTGGAGATATCGCGTTCAGAGCAAAGGGACGGACGACCCGAGAGCATGATGTGGCCACTAGGTGTCTCCAGAGCGGAGTCATGAAAAGATCAGTGAGAGAGAGAGGGAGAGAGGAGGGAGAGAGAGAGAGAGAGAGAGGAGAGAGAGAGAGAGAGGGGGAGAGGAGGGAGAGAGACAGAGAGAGAGAGAGAGAGAGACAGAGAGATAAAGAGTGAGAGGGAGAGAGAGAGAGAGAGAGAGAGAGAGAGAGAGAGAGGAGGGAGAGAGAGAGAGGAGGGAGAGAGAGAGAGAGAGAGAGAGAGAGAGAGGAGGGAGGAGAGAGAGAGAGAGAGAGAGAGAGAGAGAGAGAGAGAGGGAGAGAGAGAGAGAGGAGGGAGGAGAAGGAGAAGGAGACAGAGAGAGAGAGAGAGAGAGAGAGAGAGAGAGGAGGGAGAGAGAGAGGAGGGAGAGAGAGAGAGGAGGGAGAGAGAGAGAGGAGGGAGAGAGAGAGAGAGAGAGGAGGGAGGAGAAGGACAGGGAGAGAGAGAGAGAGAGAGAGAGAGAGAGAGAGAGAGAGAGAGAGAGGAGGGAGGAGAAGGACAGGGAGAGAGAGAGAGAGAGAGAGAGAGAGAGAGAGAGAGAGAGAGAGAGAGAGAGAGAGAGAGAGAGGAGGGAGGAGAAGGACAGGGAGAGAGAGAGGGGGGAGGAGAAGGAGAGGGAGAGAGAGAGAGAGGAGGGAGGAGAAGGACAGGGAGAGAGAGAGAGAGGAGGGAGGAGAAGGACAGGGAGAGAGAGAGAGAGGAGGGAGGAGGAGGACAGGGAGAGAGAGAGAGAGAGAGGAGGGAGGAGGAGGAGAGGGAGAGAGAGAGAGAGGAGGGAGGAGGAGGACAGGGAGACAGAGAGAGAGAGAGAGAGAGAGAGAGAGAGGAGGGAGGAGGAGGAGAGGGAGAGAGAGAGAGAGGAGGGAGGAGGAGGACAGGGAGACAGAGAGAGAGAGAGGAGGGAGGAGGAGGAGAGGGAGAGAGAGAGAGAGGAGGGAGGAGGAGGACAGGGAGACAGAGAGAGAGGAACATTAAGTTGATGGAGGTTCTGTGATGTCACCTGTTCTCAGCAGAGAGCTCCTCCCCTGATCCAGGTACTTCTTCAGCCAGGAAGGACACAGCTTGGTGTAGTAGTTCTTAAGTTGAGCGAGATCAGCTTTATCCTGATCCCACTTCAGTTTGGTGATGACACTCTTTGGTGTTGGAGCGATCCACGTCTCTGTCTCCAGGTCCAATGATATGAAGTCTTCTCCATCATAACCAAACTGATGATAACCTTTAACTTCTCCAGTCTCATCGTCCCATTCACATCCGTACATCAACTGGACAATGTGAAGACCTGAGAGAGAGACAGAGACATGAGCTGTTATTATCACATCTTCACCACACACACAGAGAGACACACACAGAGAGAGACACAGAGAGACACACACAGAGAGACACACACAGAGAGACACACACAGAGAGAGACACACACAGAGAGACACACACAGAGAGACACACAGAGAGACACACAGACAGACACACACACAAACACACACACACACACACACAGAGAGAGACACACACAGACACACAAAGAGAGACACAGAGATGCACACAGAGACAGACACACACACACACACACACACAGAGACACACACACACACACACACACACAGAGAGACACACAGAGACACAGACAGACACACACACAAACACACACAGAGAGAGAGACACACACAGAGAGACACACACACACAGACAGAGACACACACACACACTCACACACACACACAGAGAGACACACAGAGAGACACACACAGAGAGAGACACACACAAAGAGACACACAGAGAGACACACACAGAGAGAGACACAAACAGAGAGACACACACAGAGACACACACACACACAGACACACAGAGAGACACACAGAGAGACACACACACACACACAGAGAGACACACACAGAGAAACACACACACAGACACAAACACACACACAGAGAGAGACACACACACAGAGACACACACACACACACACAGAGAAACACACACACAGACACAAACACACACACAGAGAGACACAGAGACGCACACACACACAGACAGACAGGCACACACACACACACGCACACAGACACACAATCTCTGAAGATCAAGGAAAACGTTGAAAAGCCCAAAGAGATAAAAGCTGTTCCTGGATCAGCCCCTGATCTGCTCCTGAGTTTCATGAGTTCTTCTCTGACCCACAACACATCCTTCCACAGAGTTTACTGATAACAACTAATTCACAGTTGTTGATCTTTATTAATTTCTGCTGATCAGGTCAGAAGTTAAATGTCTTTTTCAGCACGACAGTATCTAAATGTCTTCTGGCTTTGACTCTGTGTTTGGGTGAATCTGATCTAAGGTGTAATTCTCTGCTGTGTTTATTACTTTGTGGACACACTGTGGTCCGCACAGGGACGTTCACCTGTTGCTCTGCTGTTTATTTTATATATTTCAGGTTCAAACTAATCATTCTTGTTGATTATGTATTTTTTTAATTAATCAATTACTTGTTTAAACTGAAGAAAATATCAGAAAGTAGTGAAAATGTCTGTGACTGTTTTTAATTTATCAAAAAGTACGAGAAGCAACAAACTCTAATATTTAAGAAACATCACAAAACATCTGAGATTTTTACTTGATAAAAAAATTCTGATCATTTAAAAATCTATTGATCACAAGTTTGATTGATTAGTAAATATTTTTAATCGAATCTAATTCATGAAAATGTCTGTGTGTGAGTGTGTTTATGTGTGTGAGTGAGATTGTGTGCGAGTATGTATGTGTACGTGTGATTGTGTGTGTGTGCGTGTTTATGTGTGTGAGTGAGATTGTGTGTGTGTGCGTGTTTATGTGTGTGTTTGAGTGCATTTATGTGTGTGTGTGCTTGTGTGTGATTTTTGTGTGCGCGTTTGTGTGAGTGTGATTATGTGTGTGAATGTGATTGTGTGTGCATGTTTTGGTGTGTTAGTGTAATTGTGTCTGTGAGAGAGTGTGTGTATGTTTTAGTGTGTGTGTGTGTGTGTGCGTGCGTTTATGTGTGTGTGCGTTTGTGTGAGTGTGCCTGTGATTGTGTGTGTGTTTATGTGTGTGAGTGAGATTGTGTATGTGTCTGTGTGCGTGTTTATGTGTGTGAGTGTGTGTAAGAATGTGTGAGTGTGTGTGTGCGTGCGTTTATGTGTGTGTGAGTGTGATTGTGTGCGTGTGTGTGATGTGATTGTGTGTGTGTGTTTGTGTGGACGTGTGTCTGATTGTGTGTTTATGTTTGTGAGTGTGATTGAGTGTGCATGTTTTGTTGTGTTAGCGTAATTGTGTGCGTGTGAGAGAGAGTGTGTGTGTGCGTGCGTTTATGTGTGTGTGAGTGTGATTGTGTGTGTATGTTTATGTGTGTGTTTGAGTGTGTTTATGTGTGTGTGTGCTTGTGTGTGATTTTTGTGTGCGCGTTTGTGTGAGTGTGATTGTGTGTGCATGTTTTGGTGTGTGTGTGTGTGTGCGTGCGTTTGTGCGAGTGTGCCTGTGAATGTGTGTGTATGTTTATGTGTGTGAGTGAGATTGTGTATGTGTCTGTGTGTGTGTGTGTTTCTGTGTGTGAGTGTGTGTAAGAATGTGTGAGTGTGTGTGTGCGTGCGTTTATGTGTGTGTGAGTGTGATTGTGTGCGTGTGTGTGATGTGATTGTGTGTGTGTGTTTGTATGGACGTGCGTGTGATTGTGTGTTTATGTGTGTGAGTATGATTGAGTGCGTGGGTTTTGGTGTGAGTGAGATTGTGTGTGTGAATGTGATTGTGTGTGAGTGAGATTTTGTGCGAGTGTGTATGTGTATGTGTGAGTGTGATTGTGTGTGTGTGCGTGTTTATGTGTGTGTTTGAGTGCGTTTATGTGTGTGCTTGTATGTGATTTTTGTGTGCGTGTTTGTGTGAGAGACTGTGTGTATGTTTTAGTGTGTGTGTGTTTTAGTGTGTGTGCCTTTATGTGTGATTGTGTGTGTGCGTTTGTGTGAGTGTGTGTAAGAATGTGTGAGTGTGTGTGTGCGTGCGTTTATGTGTGTGTGAGTGTGATTGTGTGTGTATGTTTATGTGTGTGAGTGAGATTGTGTATGTGTGTGTGTGTGTGTAATAATGTGTGAGTGTGATTGTGTGCGTGTGTGTGATGTGATTGTGTGTGTGTGTTTACGTGTGATTGTGTGTGTGTGCGTGTTTATGTGTGTGTTTGAGTGCATTTATGTGTGTGTGTGCTTTTGTGTGATATTTGTGTGCGTGTTTGTGTGAGTGTGATTATGTGTGCATGTTTTGGTGTGTTAGTGTAATTGTGTCTGTGAGAGAGTGTGTGTATGTTTTAGTGTGTGTGTGTGTGTGTGCGTGCGTTTATGTGTGATTGTGTGTGTGCGTTTGTGTGAGTGTGCCTGTGATTGTGTGTGTGTTTATGTGTGTGAGTGAGATTGTGTATGTGTCTGTGTGTGCGTGTTTATGTGTGTGAGTGTGTGTAAGAATGTGTGAGTGTGTGTGTGCGTGTGTGTGATGTGATTGTGTGTGTGTGTTTGTATGGACGTGTGTCTGATCGTGTGTTTATGTTTGTGAGTGTGATTGAGTGTGCATGTTTTGTTGTGTTAGCGTAATTGTGTGCGTGTGAGAAAGAGTGTGTGTGTGCGTGCGTTTATGTGTGTGTGAGTGTGATTGTGTGTGTATGTTTATGTGTGTGTTTGAGTGCGTTTATGTGTGTGTGTGCTTGTGTGTGATTTTTGTGTGAGTGTGATTGTGTGTGCATGTTTTGGTGTGTGTGTGTGCGTGCGTTTGTGCGAGTGTGCCTGTGAATGTGTGTGTATGTTTATTTGTGTGAGTGAGATTGTGTATGTGTCTGTGTGTGTGTTTATGTGTGTGAGTGTGTGTAAGAATGTGTGAGTGTGTGTGTGCGTGCGTTTATGTGTGTGTGAGTGTGATTGTGTGCGTGTGTGTGATGTGATTGTGTGTGTGTGTTTGTATGGACGTGCGTGTGATTGTGTGTTTATGTGTGTGAGTATGATTGAGTGCGTGGGTTTTGGTGTGAGTGAGATTGTGTGTGTGAGTGAGATTGTGTGCGAGTGTGTATGTGTATGTGTGAGTGTGATTGTGTGTGTGTGCGTGTTTATGTGTGTGTTTGAGTGCGTTTATGTGTGTGCTTGTGTGTGATTTTTGTGTGCGCGTTTGTGTGAGAGTGTGTGTATGTTTTAGTGTGTGTGTGTTTTAGTGTGTGTGTGTGTCTTTATGTGTGTGCGTTTGTGTGAGTGTGTGTAAGAATGTGTGAGTGTGTGTGTGCGTGCGTTTATGTGTGTGTGAGTGTGATTGTGTGTGTATGTTTATGTGTGTGAGATTGTGTATGTGTGTGTGTGTGTAATAATGTGTGAGTGTGATTGTGTGCGTGTGTGTGATGTGATTGTGTGTGTGTGTTTATGTGTGATTGTGTGTGTGTGTGCGTGTTTATGTGTGTATTTGAGTGCATTTATGTGTGTTTGTGCTTGTGTGTGATTTTTGTGTGCGTGTTTGTGTGAGTGTGATTATGTGTGCATGTTTTGGTGTGTTAGTGTAATTGTGTCTGTGAGAGAGTGTGTGTATGTTTTAGTGTGTGTGTGTGTGTGTGTGTGTGTGTGTGTGCGTGCGTTTATGTGTTTATGTGTGTGAGTGAGATTGTGTATGTGTCTGTGTTGTGATTGTGTGTGTGTGTTTGTATGGACGTGCGTCTGATTGTGTGTTTATGTTTGTGAGTGTGATTGAGTGCGTGGGTTTTGGTGTGATTGTGCGCATGTGTGTGAGTGTGATTGTGTGTGCATGTTTTGGTGTGTTAGCGTAATTGTGTGCGTGTGAGAGAGAGTGTGTGTATGTGTGTGTGTTTATGTGTGAGTGTGATTGTGTGTGTGTGCATGTTTATGTGTGTGTTTGAGTGCGTTTATGTGTGTGTGTGCTTGTGTGTGATTTTTGTGTGCGCGTTTGTGCGAGTGTGATTGTGTGTGCATGTTTTGGTGTGTGTGTGCGTGCGTTTGTGCGAGTGTGCCTGTGATTGTGTGTGTATGTTTATGTGTGTGAGTGAGATTGTGTATGTGTCTGTGTGTGCGTGTTTATGAGTGTGAGTGTGATTGTGTGCGTGGTGTGATTGTGTGTGTGTGTTTGTATGGACGTGCGTGTGATTGTGTGCGTGGGTTTTGGTGTGAGTGAGATTGTGTGTGTGAATGTGATTGTGTGTGAGTGTGTATGTGTGAGTGTGATTGTGTGTGTGCGTGTTTATGTGTGTGTTTGAGTGCGTTTATGTGTGTGTGCTTGTGTGTGATTCTTGTGTGTGCGTTTGTGTGAGTGTGATTGTGTGCGTGAATGTGATTGTGTGTGCATGTTTTAGTGTGTTAGTGTAATTGTGACTGTGAGAGAGTGTGTATGTTTTAGTGTGTGTGCGTGCTTTTATGTGTGAGCGTTTGTGTGAGTGTGCCTGTGATTGTGTGTGTATGTTTATGTGTGTGAGTGAGATTGTGTATGTGTGTGTGCGTGTTTATGTGAGTGTGTGTAAGAATGTGTGAGTGTGTGTGTGTGTGCGTGCGTTTGTGTGTGTGTGAGTGTGATTGTGTGTGTGTTTGTGTGTGTAATAATGTGTGAGTGTGATTGTGTGTGTGTGTGTTTGTATGGACGTGCGTGTGATTGTGTGTTTATGTGTGTGAGTGTGATTGAGTGCGTGGGTTTTGGTGTGATTGTGTGCATGTGTGTGAGTGTGATTGTGTGTGCATGTTTTGGTGTGTTAGCGTAATTGTGTGTGTGTGAGAGAGAGTGTGTGTATGTTTTAGTGTGTGTGTGTGTGTGCGTGCGTTTATGTGTGATTGTGTGTGATTTTTGTGTGAGTGTGATTGTGTGTGCATGTTTTGGTGTGTGTGTGTGTGCGTGCGTTTGTGTGTGTGTGAGTGTGATTGTGTGTGTGTTTGTGTGTGTAATAATGTGTGAGTGTGATTGTGTGTGTGTGTGTTTGTATGGACGTGCGTGTGATTGTGTGTTTATGTGTGTGAGTGTGATTGAGTGCGTGGGTTTTGGTGTGATTGTGTGCATGTGTGTGAGTGTGATTGTGTGTGCATGTTTTGGTGTGTTAGCGTAATTGTGTGTGTGTGAGAGAGAGTGTGTGTATGTGTGTGTGTTGTGTTATTATTAGAGAGTGAAATGTAAACAAACCTCCAGTTTGGTTGAAGCGTTCCTTTAAGACTTCGATGTTGTTTTTGAAGGCCTGCTGTGAACCAAAGAAGATCCCAGTCTCCCTCTCCCAGTACTCTGCATCAGTTGCCTTTAACATCCAGTCCTGTTTGGGTTCTGCTTTCTCTGTGTTGCTGTCATAGTGAATCATCTGAACTTCATCAACCAAACCAACAATCACAAACTCTGGAAAGTTTGGGACTTGAGAGGACCCAGTGTAGAAATACTTCAGAGAGTGAATCCCTGCAAGAAAAAGTTCAAGTCATGACTTTAGTTTTCAGACTGTTTTATAAATCACTGAGAGTCAAGAAGACATGAAGCACATTCAAGACAACTTCAGCTGTTGTGAGGTAAACAAACACAAAAACACATTCATAGATAAAACGTCTGCTCCAGAGTCCAGACTCTCTTTACTTTGAATATTCTGCTACGTCTTAAAAATGGATTCAATCTAACGACTCAAATATTTAATATTAGAAAATAATATTTTCTACCGCAGAGTATTTAATGTGAAGTGAAAACTACTTCAATTTCCAGTTACTCGATGAGACTTTTATTCTTAAAGTCCTTAAATAGTTGGTTTCTCTCTCTTTATATATCAATATATATGTATCCATATATACACATATACATTTATACTGGACCCAGTGAACAAAACAAAGTGGGACATTGTTACAGGAAGGGCTTGACTATTTTTTAAATGTATAGACTCAGAAAATATTTGACAACAATAACAATATGACAACATGTTCATTAGGTTGTCAACAACATTTCTGATTCAGATCCATAGACTGAAAATAATTCATCTGTACGTTTGGCTCTGATTCCTAAGATGTCAAAGTCAAATACTTATGACAACGACATGTAATTGAGACTTGATGTTTCAATGTTGAACACAAGCTTCATTATAAATAACTATAAATCTGATGTGTCCAAACAGAACTTGAATTAAGAAAATAAAATGTATGTTTTTTTTTTTTTTAAAGAAGATGTGATAAATGCACTTATTCTTTGTTTATTGTGTAAAAATACACTTGGTGCATGTGAGCAAACATAAAGGCTGATACCTTCATATCTGTGACAGACTCACATCAAGCAGTCCGGCTTCAGTGCAGATGTTATCACATTAGAAAGTATTAACAGACATCTGTCATGTATTCATCATGGAGGCAGCCTCGTCCTGATTCTTTGTCTCCCTGCTTCTTTTCACTGACATCATTTACATTAGAGATGAATTTGTGTTTTGTGTTAGTAACAATGTGTGTTGATTGTATTGGAGGAGGAGGTCACATTGATAACAGATCATTAATTAGTAATATCTCATGTCAGTGATGTTACTCACGGTCTTTATCAGACTAAATGATGTTGAACATTGTACCAACAAAGCAGGAAGCTGTTTGTCCTCAGCAGCTTCCTGTTACTATGGAAACAGCGCCATCTACTGACTACAATAACAAACCGAAACCTGAGTCGTCGAATTATTTCAAACTTTGTCAGTTTACACAGTTTAGATAAAATAACTGAGGTGTTTGAGTCGCTGGGAGATGAATCATAAATAATAATTATTATTAATAATAATAATAATAATAAAATGATGTTAACATATTTATATTTACATAAATAACAGTCTTGATTCATATCAACAGACTGAACCTGTTATTTCTTCACAACTTTTTATAAACCAACATGAAACATGAGACACGTCATGAATAACTAAGTCTGAAACAATAAAGTTCATAATGTGCACAAGACAAGAAACTCTTTGTTTCATCGCTGAGTTTAAACGTGGCTTCGTTTTTCACTGTTTCCTGATTCATCGGAGTCTGTTGGACACTTTCGCTTCAGAATCGCTGCGTCATTTCGTCCAGAACCAGCTCGGACCGTGTCGATCTTAATGGTTCTGACCAGAGTAAGAAGTCAAATAACGGTCAGGATCCAAAGAAAGAAAAGTCCCTGTTCAGTTCTTTTCAGATCTTTTCAGAAATAGAATATAATCTTTCCTTCTCACGTGAGATCGATGACATTCACTAACATGAACTTTTAAATCATGTCTTTGAAACGTTATTAAACTTCTACAAATCTGCAACGAAGGAACCAAACATCAAACATTACAATAGACCTCAAATCATTTTAGTGTCTTTTAGAAACATGGAGCATTTTTACTTTCACTTCAAATCGACCAAATAAAATAAAATAAAGTAGAAACGTGGACTTTAACTCACGTGCCGTCGCGCTGTGTGCTCCTGCCAGGAGAAGCAGGGACAGTACAGTGAACATGGTGAGCGGTGGTGTATTCCTCTTTGCTGGGCTGAAGGTAGATGAGCTCTTTTCTTCACGGAGAGACGGACTGTGGCGACAAGAGACGAAAACCAGGGGAGACGAGGACAAACTGTGGGGCGGGGACATCCTCTGAGCCAATGGGAATTTAGGATCAGCCTCCACGTCACTTAAAACTGGGTGAAACTCAGCAACTGAGGTTGTAGAAGGAAAAGTGAAGGTAACGAACTGCGTAGTGTTATAACTTCACACCCTGTATAGTCGAATAATATATTTTTAAGATAATTTATACGTAGTGCAAGATATTTGTAAGATAATGTGTTGATTGTATTATTGTATTTTTAGGATATTGTACTTGTAGGATAATGTATTTGTAGGATATTGTACTTGTAGGATATTGTACTCGTAGGATAACATATTTTTAAGATCGTTTATACGTAGTGCAACACATTTGTAAGATAATCTGTTTATAGGATTATTGTATTTGTAGGATAATGTATTTGTACCAGTGCATTTTCTATGGGACAGACAACCTGAAAACAAGCCCCCCCCCACAGAGGCAAACAACTAACTAACACAGATGAGCCCCATTGTTAAGACAGACAATTTAATAACACAAGATAGTGAACGTGAGGCCATATTTTACGTCTGTTTTACTAACAAGTTAAATAATAAAACCACAGCAGAAAGAGAACACAAGCATCAGACTCAGCTCTGTTGTGTTGCTGAAAACTGCTCAGACAAGAGAAATTGAACTCTTCTGTTGATGTTTGAACAGCTGATGTCGTGTTTCATTTCTGTTTCACTCTCCACTTTCTGTTCACGAAGCACTTTATAAAATGTCGCATCATTCGTGTTCCACTGAATCGATGTTTGACACTGAGGCTTGGTTGACAAAGGCTCATCCCACACTCGACCATAAGAGTTCACCTAGACAGTGAGCCCCCCCCCCCCCCCTTCCGAGGCTGCATCTACTGATGTCACCTGAATCAAAACATCTAGAAAAATGACCCACTGAGGTTTTAACGATCATAAAAATACAGTCAGCAAACTAAACATACTAAGAATGAAGTGCTACTTTCTAAAAACAGGGGTTTTATTTATCGTGAGTTTCTTACAAACTTTAATTTACCAGTTAAACAAATATACTGTGAGGTAGTGATGTCAACTCATTGAGAACCTGGGCTCTGTCCCACTTTAAAGGTCCCAACACACACCTGAGGGGTCGTGTGTGAGAGGATTAAAGAAACAACAAAGTTCTCCTGCTCATTTCAAATGTTTTTTCTTCTCCAATCATTTCTTTTAGAGGAATATTGGATCATTACACCAGATTGAGCCTTGAACAGTTGTTTAAGTGAAATAATGTAAGTTTAAAGAGAGACGACTAATCTTAAGTGGCCCAAACCAGACTTGATGTGTTGTTTTATATATACAGTATATTATATTATATTTTGGTTTTGGATAAGGTTTTACTGAAGGTTTAGTTTAAAGGTAGGACTGAAGGTTTGAGTACGTCTCCAGAAAATCAATGTAAGTCAATATAATGTCCTCTGAAATCATGGAGGAGGACAGTGTTTATGTGTGTGTGTGTGTGTGTGTGTGTGTGTGTGTGTGTGTGTGTGTGTGTGTGTGTGTGTGTGTGTGTGTGAATGTGTGTGTGTGTGTGTGTGTGTGTGTGTGTGTGTGTGTACGGGTTAGATCTCTTGTTCAGTTCTCAGTCACAGTGCCACAGCGCCCCCACCAGGCACAAACAGCACATCCCTGTTTCTGGTAAATCACATGACTGTTCGCTTTTCTTTGGTTATATGACGCTGAGTCTTGATGCTTGATCTGAGGCCGGATCACACTGATGGGTTCATTTGTCTCTTTCAGGACACTGAGGCTTCTTGTCCTCCTCGTTTGTCCACATTCCTCAGGTGTCCAACAGAATACTTCCTGCACAAACACAATCAAAGGTAAACAGTGATCAAACTTTGTCATGTAACACACACACACACACACACACACACACACACACACACACACACACACACACACACACACACACACACACACACACACACACACAAAATACAAATAAAGTGTGTACATTCACTTAAAAATGACAAGACACTGCATCGTATAAAGGAAAATATGTGATGCAATAATCTCATACAAAATATTTGCACGTTAAAAGTATATGTAAACATTGGCTGTGAACTTTTTGATGCAGCAGTGGTGACTCATTACACCCAGAGAAGACCAAAAGCTTATTCAAGACCAACTCGTGTTTCTCATGTCCTTGTGTGACCTCTGTCCAGATTCTCCTCCGGAAAAATGGCAGAGAATTAATAATAATAATGATAATATTGTTTTCAAGTGGGGACATCAGAAGAAAACCTAAATACACATTTATTAGTAGTAATTAAGTAATTTATACATAA
This sequence comes from Hippoglossus hippoglossus, assembly GCF_009819705.1. Classification (NCBI taxonomy): domain Eukaryota; kingdom Metazoa; phylum Chordata; class Actinopteri; order Pleuronectiformes; family Pleuronectidae; genus Hippoglossus; species Hippoglossus hippoglossus. Next base: position 3,521,005 of record NC_047165.1, read on the forward strand.
ATTCGTATTTAGATTAATTAATGAATCTAATCCATTTAGAACAAACAGACATTTAAACTAAATAGAACAAAATATTTTTTGCTGACAACTTCTAGTCGGGTTGATTTTTTCGTTTCGGTTTCTCCTCAGTTTTATCACTTCAGGGAGGTTGTGTTCGTCTGCATTTGTTTGTTTGTGTGTTTGTTTGTGTGTTTTTGAGTGGAGGGGTTGGACACCATTCAGATTCACTGATTTAGTTTTTTGTTGAACATTTTGATTCTCAGAGAATAATTTATGGATCTTGACGATGTTGTGTTTTGTACTTCGGGGCCACTGTACATTCACTGTAACACACGCTTTTTATTCGGTTTTATTATGAAATCGCAACCTGACTTGACAGACTGTGTGTAGGTGAAAGTGAAACTAAAATGAAAATGGACTTGAGGGGAAAACCACTGATCTCTACACGTTAGAGCAGGGGTGTCCGGCCCGCCAAGGGCGCCAGCTCGGCCCGCCGGATGACTTTGCTAAGTGTGAAAATTACAGAAAGACATAAATTGCATTTCTATAAAAGTAGCTGCTATTCCTAATCAGTCCACAGGGGGTCGCACTGTATCAGTGAGAGCATGCCATAGACCAGTGGTTCTTAAGCTGGGTTCGTTGAGTCACTCTCCGGGGTTCGGCAGGGGTCAAGACACACACAGTATAGCCCGGTTCGCACTAGCAATGTCGGGCCTTTTTTTTGTCGGCCGTCAAAAAAATTGGCAACACACAATTTTTCTTCGCCGTGTTAGATAAATTCAGCCCACTCGTATTATTCGTGACGTCACGCTCCGCTTGGCCATCACTGGCTGCAGCTGATCACGCCACATTGCGTGATCAGGAACTTGGTGCGCTCAGTAGTCGACTTGTGGCTGTTGTGATTGTACGTCATTTGTGATTTTCTTTTAATCTTTCAATCCCTTCATACTAACTATGTCGAGCAAAAAAAGAAAGTGGTTGGACGAATACGTACAATATGGATTCACGCGTATAAAGGAACGTGATGGGAGTCAGCGTCCTCAATGCGTGATTTGCAATGCCAAGTTGAGCAATTCTAGTCTAGCACCGGCAAAACTAAAGGAACACTTCCTAAAGCTGCATGGAGATGGGAAATACAAGAACACAACGCTCGCTGAATTCAAGGTGAAGAGAGCCAGATTCGATGAAAAGGCTACTCTGCCTGTTCTCGGCTTTGTACCCATCGACAAACCGATCCTCACAGCATCGTACGAAGTTGCGTACCTGATCGCAAAGCAGGGCAAACCACACACCATTGGTGAAACACTAATAAAATATATACCTATGTTTTGAAGAAATCATATTTTATTTTTCCAATTACGAAGGTTTCGGTGAATGCACTGATGAAGCTTGCAGGGTTCAGTACCTCCAATAAGGTTCAGAACCACTGCCATAGACTGTAAAACAAGTAAAGAGTAAGAGTAGCGATTTACACTGAGAACCAGAACTAAACAGCAGTGAATCAGCATGTCTCTTAAGAATATGGAGGTTTATGAGTACAAACGTTTTGTAATTTTTTTAATCGATCCAGTAATTGCTTCAAAAACAGCGTAAATGCGATGTCTGCTCCGCGTCACAAAGCGAGGGAATCTGCAGAGGAGAGCCCAGGCAGATAAACAGTGGGCTGACGTCTGAGTTTTTGGTCTTTATGTTTCTAGTTTATTGTAGAAAGACCTTAAAATAGGGTTTATCATCCAAAAACCTTCACCAGTGATTTAAATATAGAGAAATATTGTCGTTATGTATGCGTTATTATGCTATGATTTTACTGGTCTGGCCCACTTGAGATCAAAGTGGGCAGTATGTGGCCCCTTAACTAAAATGAGTTTGACACCCCTGCATTAGAGTCTGAGTGTTATCAGCAGCTCAGAGAAGAATCTGTCAGCAGAAGGGAAACAAACACCATGACCGACTTTTCTACCATTTATAAACTCTGCCTGCTCACTGTCACCTGCTGCATCCAAGGTAGGTTTACCTTTCTGTGTCATTTTAGAAACAGGAAACACACATTCATGTAGAGATCAACTCTCCATCTGGCATGTAATCCAATAACTAACCGTCCCTCAATAAAAATGTGATTCCTAATGTTAATTTGTATTTGTCACCCTCAGTCTTTTTTTAACACATGAGGAAGGATATACTGTACACAAACAACTTGTACTTTCAGTTTATAGTAATACAGTAAAACGTGTGTGTGTGTGAGTCATATCTGAGCCGAATTTAGCATAAAGACACAGTTACTTTGTCAAATATCTTATTTAATTTATTTGGCCCATGTGAGATCACTTCTTTAAACTTTTAGTATATTTCTGAATGGAGTTTGGTTTGAAGCGTGCAGTGGCGTTGTGCACCCTGCCCTCTCGTGGTGGAAAATGTTATTACACCAAGCTAGAAAACGAAAGTGCAGAGTGAACAAAAAAACAAATAATAACCAGACCCTGAAGTGGACGTCTCTGACCCTGAAGTGGACGTCTCTGACCCTGAAGTGGACGTCTCTGATCCTGAAGTGGACGTCTCTGACCCTGAAGTGGACGTCTCTGATCCTGAAGTGGACGTCTCTGACCCTGAACCCGAGGTCCCAGACCCTGAACCCAAGTTCCCAGACCCTGAACCCGAGGTCCCAGACCCAGAAGTGGATGTCGGTGACCCTGAACCCGAGGTCCAGGACCCTGAAGTGGACGTCTCTGACCCTGAACCCGAGGTCCCAGACCCTGAACCCGAGGTCCCAGACCCTGAACCCGAGGTCCCAGACCCTGAACCCGAGGTCCCAGACATCTCTGGTTTGAAGCTCAACTGAAGAGGATAAAAACCCACTGGTGCCGACCTCCAGTCTGAACCTCCAGGAGACAACATTTGTTCCAAACCTCAAACCATAGAAGAGGAATGAAAAGAATTTAGTAATTTAGTAAAGTAAGAACTTAGTAATTGTTTTTCAGTGTTTCTGAATGTATGTTGCTTCTGTGGTTCACAGGATTCAATCAAAATAAATGTTTCAATATCAATGAAAAATGTTGTGTAGTCAATATTTGTCTGATATAAACCTTTGACTATTTGCATCTATTTATAGCCACAGAGACGCACAACAGCAACAATAATTATAACAATGATAATATTGACAGTAGTGAAAATGATAAAAGTTGAACAATATTCCAGAATTAACTGATTTACATTCAGGTTAGAAGTTGTAATGTAAATTAAAGCCCTCAAAAAGCCAATTCATTTGCCTGAAAAAAAAAAAAAAAAAATAATATCTCCATCTTGTTGAGATGACACTCATCTCAATTTGAAGTTGATCTGATGAAAGCCCTGGGACAAGTTCGTCAAAGTAAAAATGTGAAAAATGGCCACTAAATGCAAAATGGCGGGCTTCCTGTTACTTTTTTCAAAGTGCACCTCCAGACTTTTTCGTTTGTCTGGTCATGATACACCTGTGTATCGATCTTTGTGAAGATCGGTCAATGTGAACGCGTTCCAGGGGGCGCTGTTGAGCCATTTTGCCACGCCCATTTAAAATTACTCCAGAATACGTAAATTTTCACCACTTTCTAATTTTCTGCAAACTTTGGTAAGAATTTGAGCATGTTAAAGCGCTCAAAAAGCCAATTCATTTGCCTGAAAATAAAATAAAATAATAATCCTTACAATTTCAATAGGGCCTCGTAAGTAGTAAAGAAAGTCAAAGTCCGATTCAAGTCGCCTCATGTGACACATCCCCAACCTCTGAAAAAAAACAGACTCAGTCTTTTGAAACTTCTGCTTTAATAAAATAAAATACTTTCTATCATTGCTGCACTGTACATCTTTTTTCTCCCTTTTGTTGAACCAGCAGATCACCACAACAAATAATTCCTCTTCTCCCATTTTCTCGGTTCCTCCACAGAGGCAGAGGAGGATAAAGAGCAGGAGGCAGAAATTCATGAATCATTTTGGGTCCTGGTCCAATTCGGGCTCTAGAAAGAAAACAACACAATAAGAACATTAATTTATCCTATTTTAGTTTGATACTGTATATATTGTGCAGGGAAAGGGACATTTCCTTCCGGGACCTGACACTACGGTGGCCCTGAGGGTAAGAACACAACAATATTTCACAAAGCACTAGAGGGACTGAAGCTCTCTCGACCCTCCATCACTCTCTCACCGGTGAAGGTGAACTGAGGGAAGCTGCTCAGGTCTCCTCCTCCATAAAGTCTCTGGAGCTTTGCTGTCTCCTCTGACAGGTGACGCTCATGATCTGACTCCTCCTCCACTGGTCCTCCACTCGACCTGAGAGGAGACAACAGGATTCATAGCTGTTCTTGTACTGTATTAACAATGTGGTACAATTACTTATTTAACCTTTGAACAAGCAGGACATCTACATCCTACATTTCCTCTTTTCCAAGACAGATCTGATAAAAATTCCTCAAGGCCCTTTAATATAATAAAACAATATGATAGGAAACGTCTTTTGTGTCTCTACCTGCGCAGGTTGTTGTATTCTCTGATCTTCTCCAGGAAAAGTCTCTGGACTGGATCCAACTCTGAACCACACACATGAAAACATTAAAGTTAAAAACGTCTGTTCACCAGAAAACATCGACATGGGCAAATTCTGTAAAACTCTAAATTTCTGTGTGTGTAAGGATCAAATTACTCAGATACACACAAGTGTAAGTTGCACTGAATATTAAATTCTACCATCTCATCTTTACTTCTCCCGATATTTAAACTTACCATCTGAAATATTTGCTCCTACAACCTCCTGATCGACCTGAGCTTCTGTCACGCCTGCGATTGGGCCTGGAACAGTAAACAGCAGCTCCTCCATCAGAGCATCAGTCTGCAGATCTTCAGCCAGAGACAGAGACTCGACGTCCAGACCCTCAGGGATCTCCTCAGACCTCGTTCCTTCCTCCACCTCCGTCCTCGTCTCTCCAGCGAGAACTTCGGCTTCATTCTCCAGATACATCGTGGTTTCGCTCAGAGACTCGTTCTCCAGAGTTCCTAGAGAGGCCTCAACTTCCACCAACGTCACAGACTCTACAGACATGTCCGCTGACTCTTTTTCTGCTTCCTGATCAATCACTTCATTCTGCAGCCCCAGCTTTGGAAGCAGAGACTCAGTCTGCCTCGGTCCTTGCTCAGAGCCAAACATGGCCTCCGTCATGAAAGCAATCTCAGCTTCTATCACATCAGCTGCTTCAGAGATGGAATCCAGCGTTAAGATTTCAGCCTCTGCTGTGTCACTATAAACAACATCCCCTGTCGCCATCGTCACTTCCATCTTCTCCTCCTTTGCCAGTGCATCAGCTTCTTTCTCCAGCGCATCACTTGTTTCTTGCAGAGCTTCAGTTTCGAGAATTTCCACTTCAGCCTCCACCTCAGATAAAGTTATGGATTCAAGTGTCATGGCTTCTTCTTCTTCCTCCACCTGCACACACGCGACATTATCTCCGGCAGTTTGATCAGAGGCTGAACTCGTTTTTACCGCGTCATCGGTTCCCGGAGGCGCTGCAGGAATTCGACAGACGAGCTCTGTCATCAATGTGGCGGTTTCTCCCTCCAGCTCTTGAAGGTCGTCAGACAGAGAGCTCCACTGTGAAAGAACTTTAGACACAATATCACCCTCATCTTCGCCCGTGTTCTCAGCTTTGGCCGCAGCTTCGTGTTCTGCACCGACCAACAGCTCCTGGAGTCGTTTCTCTACTTTCTCATCGAGAGTAAACTTTGTTTGGAGGAGCTCGTCGGTTTTCAAAGAATCCACCGAGGTTTTCACTGAATGCAGAGTTACAGACTCTAAGGTCATTTGTGCAGCTTCGCTCTTCTCCTCTTTGACAGCGACGTTTCCTGAGGTTGATTCTACTCTAGATTCTACTTTGGTTTCCGAAGCTAAAACTGCAGGTTCCTGTGCATTTTGGATGGAAGCAGAATGTTCAATTTCTACTGTACGTTCAAGATCAGCAGCTTCACTCTCTAGAGCAGAGGTCATGGACTCTACTGATGGTTCTACTGCACTTTCTAATGAAGGTTCTACTGTTGCTATTGTAGTTTCTAGTGTTACCACTGGGAGAAGAGTGGCGTCTCCTGAAGGGTCTACTGTAGTTTCGAATGAAGGTTCTACTGTTGTAGTGTAGGAGACGCTGACGACTTCCAGATCCACACTCGTGGCTTGTTCTCTTTCAACTGGAGCTTCAGCCGTTGCTATCGTCTCCACTGATCCTGCAACAGAAGCTCTGGTTTCTACTGGAGGAAGACTGACCTCTACTGGTGATTCTACTGCAGTTTCTATCAATGTGATGTCTATCATGGATTCTGCTGAAACTTCAACGGGTGCTACTCCCTCTGACGTTTCCTGAGGAGAGATGCTTGTGTCTGCTGATGTCTCTATTGCAGTTTCTACTGAGGGTTCTACTGTGTACAAGATGCCCACCTGTCCTGAATCTGGAGCTGCTGTATCTACTGTGACGTCTATCAGAGGCTCTACTGGAGCTTCTACTGCCTCTACAGGATTAATACTAGTCTTAACTGATGATTCTATTGCAGTTTCTACTGAGGACTCTACTATGGTTGCGTATAGGGTTCCCTCCTCTCCTGAATCTTTGCTTATCATTTGTATTTCTGGAGCTGTATCTACTGTGATGTCTATCAGAGGCTCTACTGGACCTTCAACAACAGGAGCCTGAGTTTCTAATGCTTCTACAAGATGATGACTCGACTCTGTTGACGGTTCTGTTGCAGTTTCGACAGCTGAAACAGATGATTTCTCTACATTATCTGTCTCTGCAGCAGTTTCTACTTTGGTTTCTAGCGTTTGGGCTGAAGTTTGGTTTTCTGCTGAAGCCGCTGCGGATCCAGACGTTGGAGAAGCTGAGGTTGTAGAAACAGCATCAGTGGTAAAGTCCTGGATAAAACCAGGAGGCTGCTCTGTGGAAGATGCTGGAGTTGGTTGAGGGGAAAGCGATGCAGCGTTTAAAGTAGATGTAATTGTAGACGCAGCAGGAGAAACAGAAACTGCTGGATTTGTTTTTGACGAATGAGGAACATCTGAGGTGGAGACATTTGTTGAGGAGATGGTTGAGTCTTTGGTAGCTGTAGGAGGAAGAGGTGAGGAAGAGGAGAAAAGCAGATATAAATGATGTAAAACAAGAAGCAGAACAAATCAACGCTTGAGGGATTCAATTAACGAACATTTTGTTAACTCAGCTCAACTCTACTTAACATTTCATAGAATAAAGGATTAATCAGTTCAGCTAAAACATATCTGCAGACAAGTCAATAATGCTGTACACAACATCCTCGATGTACTGACCTTTTCCAGCACCTGGGGGCGCTGTGCCTGGCCTCCTTTGGGAGAATAGTTGTTCCAGGAGTTTAGCAACATCGACCGCAGGCTGAGGTTTGGCTTTTTCTACCAGTAAAAACATGTTGAGAATCAAACTGCTGACGGTCGACTGTCTTAAAAAATATTCTTTCACTGGCAGCTTCATTTTGTGCGACACTTCCTGACAATAACCAAATGTGAAGATAACAACAGACAAGATATCAAGCAGGTCTGTTTTACTGGGGTGTTTCATTTCTGCAGGTTTCTGCATCAAGTACTTTGATTTTTCAGGTATTTCATTTTCAAAACATTTAATGACTTAATCCTGATTGTAAATGCTAAATATGAGGACTTAAACTAAAATATATGAATAGAATAAACATATAATAATTGAGATTATACATAAAAACCTGATAGAAAATCACACGCACGATTGTCTTTCTTACTGATGTGAGTTATTCGTGGAGGTTTTCTGTCTGAAGGTTTGGAGCAGTACAGAGCCGCCTGCGGCCTCCACACAACTCTACACAACTCTCTGTGAAGATACTGGACACACACCATCCAAGTGAATACAACGGATACACACAAAATTAAATTATTAGATGCACAAGATTATTTAAAATACTAATTTAAATTTTCAAACTGCTACATAAAAAAAAGAAAAGAACATTTTACATCTGAAGATACACAAAGTCTGATATATACTATAAAAACACTTTATTTGTGTTAGTATGTGAAGTTAACTCTAATTTAAAACTCATATATAATGTTATATAATATGTCTCAGGGGACATTTTACTGCAGAATTAAAATTCCAGGACATTTTTCAGATAAATAATCTTTTATTTGAAAGCTGCACTTTAATGGTGCATTTTGAAGCTGTGACGCTTCTCTCTGTCATTATTAAAAATACACATGGTTTTAAATTCAGATTCCAGCCACAGAGAGAAAAAACCACTGAACTCACATTTAAACACGATCTTCTCCTGAAGAAAGCAGCCGCCATGTTTGTAATCGAATTAAATGTGTCGAGAAGCAAAGCTCGTTTATCTGAGTTGAAGTGAAGGGTTGAGAAATGAGAAAGAACTAAATGTCCTGAGAGAGTTTCTCCTCCTCCATGACACCGCAACAAGGACTTTATCTGTTTTAAATATGCAGCTGATGAAGATGCACTAAATGCTAATGTTATACATTATATCATCTATAGCCTGCGAGCTAACATGTGTTAGTTTAGTAGAGCTTCAGTTATATAAACACTCTGAGCTTTAAAATCACAACAACACGTGTTTCCTCTCGGCACTGTCAAAATAAAAGCTCAAAGGGCAACCCTGGGAAAAAGGGCTGACCTCTGACCCCTTACATTCATTTTTCTTTTTACAGTAACAGTTCAATTCTATTTCACTAATTAATAATTTAAGTTTTCACTTGCTTCTCTTTAATTTCATCAACACAGCAGCTGTAATTATTATTTTAATTCAAAAAATACTATTCAAAGTTAGTTTATTTATTCAACACCTGTCGAGAGGGTAATCAGAAATGAATTTATATAAAAGATACATTTAAATTATAGTAGAAGATAAAAACAAGTTAAAGGTTAAACTAGAACAAGGCAGCTAGAAATGTGAGTGGAGTTACAGTGTAGTATGAGACCTGGATAAGTAGTCGAACATTTTTCACCAGACTTTCTACAATTTATAATCCGGTTTGAATAAAGTGAAATGAAACAAAACAAAAATAAATTAAATTAAAATTAGATATAATATAATATAATAAGGTGATTATGGAAGATGCTTTTACTTTGAAGGCCAACGTGGTTGAATTTCCGGTTTTCTTGCGCATGCTTTGACCATAGTGTTTTGTTTTGACGCAGCTCGTTCAAACACAGCGCCCCCTTCAGGGCATGTGGCAGCACAACACTAAGCTGCAGAGAGAACTCAGGTCTGAGCTGTGGATGAATTCACTCTGACTGGGAAACACTGAAGTGAAGAAGACAAGTTCAAAAGAAAAGCTGCTTTACTTTTCTCTTGTTTTTGCAGGATTAAAACTAATATTTCATTGTAAAGGTAAATTAAATTTTGAAATTTGACTCGTTGAGGTCATGAAAATATCTGCTTCAGTCAATCTATGAACATTGAGCTGCCTCAATGTTACAAGAAGAGACCACTGGTTTAAATGCTGAGGGTAATGAGTATATATGTTTTAAAATTAGTTAAGAAAATGATTGAAACAACAAAATAAGTTTTAAATCACAATGCTGATCGTTCACAAATGAAAAAAAACATCTTTCAATGTTATTTTTGTAAACATTTTGTTGGATTTTACTTTGTTTAAAAAGATAAAAGTAGTTTGTTTTCTTTCTTATTCCTTAAATCACCTCACGACCTTTATAATTTAACTCCCTGACGTCACCTGCATGTGAGTATAAACGTAATAATCAGTGAAGCAGAGCAGCCGGCGTCTTGGTCCAACTGGAGTTTATTCTGAACATTGAAAGACAACAACGTACATCATCTTCTACAGTGATAATTAACAGCAGTCTCCATCGCCCCCCCCCACGCTCATATATTAACTCTCAGATTAGCAGTAGTATTATACACAACCTGGAAGATAGACAGTGAGAACAGGTTCAAACTGGATTAGGTTCAGGGAGGAGAGGAGGTCGGGTAGAACAGTAAGAACAGTACAGGGTCGACGACGACCTTCATCATCATCATCATCATCATCGTCTTCGTTAGCTTCAATCTGGGGAAACACATTCACACCTTCCTCCACTGTCAAGATGCTGCGACCGGCCTGGCCTCGCTGACCTCTGATTGGACAGTGACTGGTCACTAAGGTAACTATAGGTTGTCTCCGTGGTAATCCAGCGCGTGACTGTAACCGTGGCGTTAAATTAAAAACTTCTAGCTAAATTTACTAACTGGCCGAGTAGCTAGCTAACTAACGTATATATATATACAACTCTGCTGAGCGAACACACTGGGATTTTATCTGTCGTCTGACTGGCGAGCGCAGCGGCCATTTTGAACGCTCAGGTGGGGAAAGTCTGCGTGGAGGATTAGCGCTGCCTTCAGAGTGACTCCTGAGTTTGTGTACTTGAAAGAAATCAAGTAAAATGATATGAATATAAACACTTAAAGCAAAAAGTGAAGTCTTACATTTGTTGTCCGTTTAAAATCAGCGACTGGTTGTTTTTTCTGTGTTGAACTAGAAAGCAGGCTTTCGTAAACAAGCTAACACAACTGGATATGAAGGCACCAGGAGTACGAAGCTGGATTAACATTTAAACAAGTAAACATTTTTTTAAGATTACTCTTTTTGAACAAATTCAAAATGCCACTAGGGGGCTATCGAGATGATTTGGCTTCACCTTTGGGCTGATGCCATGTCGTCCATCTTTAAATCCAGTCGAGGCTACTGAGAGAATTTGGGTCTTTTACTGACAACAAGAACATCACTTCCTCTTTTTTTTTTTTACTAATCTTCCAGGTTACGTTTCCTGCTTTGAGTATTCAAAATGGCCGCTGTGCGATGTTAGTAGTGTCCTCTGCTCTAATGTTTGCGACAGCGTCTGTTTTGAAAGTGCTGGGAGTGCCGACGCACAGTAAAATGATTTCTACACTTAGCTTTCTCATGGTTAGCGTGTGGAAAGGCCGTTTCTATAAAATACACGTCTGCGGTACCGATAGCGTGTTCGAGGGCCCCCCGATGGATCCGGCTCTGGGCCCCTCGGATACTGTCGGGTTATTTCCCTCCCTGCATAGCGACGGCCACTGTGACAGCTCCGCACAGCAGCAACGTAACACCAGAGGTAAAACACGTGACAAAACAATCACCTAGAGCTAGAACCCCTGTGTGCGTTCAACATCAAATAAAAACAAAGACATTCTTCTTTACAGTACCTCAATTTAAATTAGCTGTCAAACCTGTTTCCCTGCGTCAGCCACATCGTCACCAGCGTTATTATTATTATTATTATTCATACAAAGGGACATTTTGGCATGTCTGTAATTTATGTACACCGGACACCTGTCATGTATTGTGTATTACTATAGTTTTAGCTTATTCGCATTGTTAGCTTTTCTCATTGCACCTGTACATAAATTCAAAATGTCACGGTCCCTTTAACATGCAGAACCTCGACGCTGACACTCGACCCTAAGACTCCGAGAGAGTTGTACGATAAAAAATAAAATGTACACTGAACCGTACCGTTAATTAGCTCGTCCACCTTAACACTCTTACAGGCATTCACACACACATGCACACGCACACTCATGTACACGTACACCCCCACACACACACGCACACACACACACACACACAGGGGTTTCGGGGTTTGTAGGGACAAAGCAGGAGGGCTGGGATTGTCAGTGGAGAGTCTGTCTGATGACGCAAAGGAACCCGGCCGATCCCCGACAGACGACTGGATCAAATACTGTCGTGAACCAGACAGAAGGCCGACAGAGCTGGACTGGACTGAAGTGGACTGGACTGGACTGGACTAGACTAAACTGGACTGGACTGGAACTGACACAGGTCTTGGATTAAAATTTCTTGGAAGTGCAACATCCTTCATGCTGCCTCGGGAAGTTCGTCGAAGTTCAGATTCATACTGGGAAATTCATCCCAGTATGAATCTGCTTACTGGAACTTTCCTCAAGACCAGTAAAAAAAACTTAAGACATGAACATTTATAGTGTTTAAGACTTTTGTGGCCTGGAATGTACATTTTAAGAGATTCAGAACTTGCAGACACACGAGTTTAGGTACAATATTAATTTCTTACATCCAGTTAAAATTTTCTTCTCTTGCTGTTCGTTTTTTTATGATGTTATATTATAATTATAATGAAGTTTCTGCAGGATTTACCAGTTAAATGTGGTTTAATGGGGTAGATTACCCAATAAAAACCATTACAGAGGCTCGAGTCCTCCTCCAGAGGCTGTGGGTTCGATTCCGACCCGGCTCTTTGCTGCATGCGTTTGCCCCATTTCATGTTTACTGTCCTGTCAATAAAGCCCCAAATATAACTTTACATATATTAATAATTAAAAACAAACTGACAATCACTGTCCACTTTCTGAGCTACAGTTTCCAGCACTAATAAGCATAAATAATGACACATCATTTAATAGCAGGATCAAAAAGACGCCTGCATCGTAATCCACTGTTGTATCAGACTCACGTGAAGTTTGAGTCGAAATATTTTTAAGACTTTTCAGAAACTAGAAATCTAATATTTAACTGGTAAATGACAGTAATTGAAATGTTTCCTCAGCTTCCTCCTAACAGCCTCTGAGCACTAAGAAAGTCCAGACCAGTCCAGTCCAATCCAGCCCCAGTCCCTGGAGACCAGTCCATGTTGGTCCTGTTCTGGTTTAAGGTTCTTCAAACAGCTGGAGGTCCAGCCTGACGACAATCTCTCCTGTGGGAACCTCGTGCAGTAGCAACCGCTTGGTGATTGGTCCTTTAGAGCCCTGATCCTTCTTTATTTCAGCCAACCGGATCTCTGTCCTGCCCAGGAAGTCTGGAGGAACAAAACAACAACGATGAAAATATCCGAGAAAGACGTTTAATCTGAGGGAAGATCTTATAAATCAGGGTCTGAGTATCACCGACCGTCGGGCGAGAACTGGTCTCGTTCGAACACAGTGACGCAGAGGACGTCCTGCTCCAGGTCCTTTATAAAAAACTGACAGTTGGAGTTCCACTTCGGATTCAACGTGTCCTACAGAGAGAAAAGAGCCCAAGAAAAGATCTGATACAAACACTGACGTCATTAAACCATTAAACCACTGAGAACTATAGACTTATATAAAAGCTTTAAGAAATAAATCAATTAATGTATTTTCATTGTTAAACAGGCTCTTCTCAATGTGAAGTTAAAACATTATTAAAAACATTAAAAAGTAAAATGTCATGTTTAGGAAATAGGCCTCGACTGAGCTCATTATATCTTTTGACTTCTTTCTCTCATCAGACTCCAAAAGTGAAGGAGGAGGAACTTTTTGAAATCATAAGAAAACTTTCTGAATCAACAATGTAATCAGTAACTCGCCCACAGTCGTACCTGTAATGTTTTGGTGATATGGCACTGGGAGCCCATGGTCACCTCACAGTATGGATTACTTTTACCTGCAGAGACGAGACAAACAGGAATTTATCAGCTGAGGACGACACGGCTTTCCTAACCAGTGTCAAAGGACCATGAGTTAAAGGAGTGTGTGCGTACCGTGAGAGCGACAGGGTTTGAGCTCGATTCCCTCCACGATGTTGACCATCAGCCGACCGATCCCTGTAGCTCTCTGAGAGCGAACTGAGACACAGGGAAACAACGTGTTACTGATTTAAATGTGTTTCTAATGGCTTTGACCGAGGAACACACAAGTAAAACCCTGTTGGTCAATGTGATTTTAATGATATTTTATAAACAAAAATAAATAACTTCATGGACTTTTATTAATTTTACAGAGAAGTTATTTAAGGATCAGCAGCTTTAATACAAACCTTCAATCTGAGAAAATAAAGTTACCTAGATACGCCTTCTCTCTCTTCTTCTTCTCCGTCTCGATGAAGAGTTCTGACGCTGCCTTGATTTTCTGAACCCACGCTGTCCTGCACCGACACAGAAATCACACATTTACATTTGAAAATAAACACAGACATAGGGAGCCAACTTTTGTTTGTTGTTTTCGAGATCTCAGCGATGAGGTTGAGTCTCACCGCTCGTTGATGCTCTCGGCTCTGAGCGTGTAGACTCTGTCGATGTGGGAGATGTGGAACAGAGGTTCGTCTCCTGACGGATCCGTCGGCAGCTTCACCAACACCTCGTTCAGGAAGATCGGCTGAAAGAGACGATTACATCAAATACACTGAGGCAGCACGAGACCTGCAGGTCTCAGACTCAGATTTTAATACTAGAATTCAATTAAGGATCAATTAAACACAAAACGTAGCCAGAATGTGACAAGAATTATGAAAAGAGAAACATTTACAAAAGGTTGTGTGGTCTCACCGTCTTGTACATGCGGTACTGCAGGTGTGTTTTTGATGAGAAAACTTTGTCCGAGCCGGACCAGCCCAGAGGTTTGGTGACCTGGTGAGAGAGAGAAAGATAAAGACGGACGTTCTGTCAGTGACACACACAAGCACACAGACAGACAGACACACACACACACAGACACACACTGCTCCTCACCTGAGTCAGCAGCAGGAAGTCGTTGAACAAGAAGCCGTACAGCTCTTTGCTGCTCTTGGCTTTGAACAGTTTCCCGCTGTGGAGAAACTTCCTGGGACCCAAACAGTTTGTGACCGAGTTAAACACCAGTTGCTGAACGACAGACACAGAGAGAGAGAAACACTTATTATCGTAGGATTTAGGCAAAGTCATATTTCAGTCTATAAACATTCAAACATGATGATAAATATTCATCGTGTGTGTGTGTGTGTGTGTGTGTGTGTGTGTGTGTGTGTGTGTGTGTGTGTGTGTGTGTGTGTGTGTGTGTGTGTGTGTGTGTCACCTCCGACAGGCCTTCACACTGAACATGAGCCTGAATCCACTCCAGACGATCCGAGTTTTCTTTCTCTCTGACGCCCTCGTTCACCTGAAAACACACAAACGCAGAGAAATCAACACAACTGATAAATACTCTGGTAGCGTTGTTTCCTGTTAACATGTGAACCACATGCGTGTTTCACCTGTGAACACAGCTCCTCTGCTTTCTCCAGAGCAGCTTTCAGGTGACTGTGGTCTGGATGAGACTCCGGAGTGTTTTCTAACGTCTGCGATTGATAACAGAAAAATCATTAAGGGAACAAACTTGGACGTTAACTGGTAGTTTTAAAAGTTTACACACAGCTCAGTTCCCAAGGCCTCAACCAGAGGAAACGAGGGGTCACTGTGAAAATGATGAAGAGCTCTTCACCTTCATCAAAACAACAAACGAGGGAAGATGCAGGAATCAGCTCTTCAGTGGAGACTCAAAGATTAAGTACTGTTTTTCCTTTCATTTGTCACCCGTCTATATTCATGTATGTATATTGTATGATTGTGTGTGTGCTGCACGTACGTTCTTGATGATGAGCGGGTAGCGTGTGACTCTCTGCATGGGTTTGAGCAGGAAACTGGACAGAGGCATCCCCTTGCACCTGGGGTCCATGGCTAACCTCTGACAGAGAGAGGAGACATTTAAAAACACGGGTTAATCACTGATTCTTCCAATTTTACACAACAAAACAGAGTCCTGGGTTCCTCCTCATCCTGCTTACTGTATAATTATAGCTTCTGTTTGCATGATGACCTCAGATAATAATGCAGACAATGATGTGGTGGTTTGTACCTTGAGGAAATCTTTGATCTCAGGGTTGTCGTCTGTTTTCTGCTGAATCAGCGTCGCTCCGTTCAGCTGACACGAGCAGAACCTGAACACACACACAGAGAAAAGACGACATCGCTGACGTTAATATCAAACTGTGCGCGTGGAGAGAAAAGACTCAGTCGGATGAGAGGCTGGACCTGATGTAGGGCTGCATGTGAGGCAGCTGATTGGTCAGGATGTCCCCGATCATCTTCACCGGCATCCGATCTCCTGACATCTTCTTCCTCACTCTCAGAGCTCTGAGGGGAAGACGGGGGGGGGGGGGGGGGGGGGGGGGGGGGGGGGGGGGGGGGGGGTGAGGAGTTTGGTCTCTGGTGACATTTTTAGCTAAAAGCTTCTGCAGAGTAAAGTCTAGACGTCTGGTGTGTGTACGACTGAAACAAATACTAAATGAAAATCTGAATATCAAAACCTACTTACATGTTGATCGCTGTTTCAACCCAAATAATCAAAATGTGAAAAAGGGCAAAACCTTCAAAGACTGCGTTCAGGCTGATGTGATGTTTAAAATGCGATTGAAATAAAGCAACATACTGTGTGTGTGTGTGTGTGTGTCACTCTGTGTGTTTTCTCGTCTCACTTGAGCAGTTTGATGTTGCACATGATGAGCTCCTTCCAGTTGACGAAGATCATGGCGACTTCCTTCTCCGTCAGCAGCTCGCACTCCAGCAGAGGTTTTTGGAAAATCTACACACACACACACACGGTGATAATGATTTAATCTGTATATTTGTTGGTTTTGATTTATGGTATTTTATTGAATAACATTTTATTAAATAGAGAAATTAAACCTCCTTGCAGAGGATCTAATTATCGTGTGTTGTGTAGTTAAACTGCAGCATGTGTGTGTGTGTGTGTGTGTGTGTGAGAGCATGAGGCTCTTCTTCTACCTCTGTGACGAGCTGCAGGTCGTTGACGTAGTTCTCCTCAGTGACGATCAGCTCGTGGATGTAGCCCTGTCGCTTCCTCTCCACGGGACTCAGCATGTCCAGCAGGTGGAGGTCAGCGCACCCTGAAACACAAACCCACACACACAGACACACACACACAAACACAGGCATCAAAGAAACATCCTCAAACACAGAAGTTAAAAACATTTATGTTATACCTGCATTAAAACTTAACTAGCAGCTACATACCTGAGAACAGACAGTGAGGGTCTGGAGGAGTGTGTGTGTGTGTGTGTGTGCGTGTGCGTGTTGTTTCTCGTTCTCCAGAATATGTGTGTAGATACATTTGTGTGACACAGAAATGTCAGATAAAAGTTTGTATTTACATCAGTAGTTGTTGATTTAAATTTAAAGCTTCCTGTTTTGCTTCAGGGACAGAAAAACCTTTTATATATTCTCTGGATATTTTCATGTAACTGCAGTGAAACATTTCACTCCACCAACAGGGGGAGATCATTTTCTGAATATATGTCAGATTTTGAAGATGTATCTGACTGATGTTGGATAAAACTGATTCAGATTTAATGCTGACTGACACCGAACCTCAGCTACATTAAGTAAATCTGCAGCGTTTTTTTAATGTCATGGTTCCTACAGGGTTCAAAGTTAAAACTTAAAAAATCTTTACCACTTGTAAGACCTATTCATCTCTCATACTGACCAAAGTATTAAAGATATCAACCTAGAACCTAGACCTAGAATTATTTACTAATTTATTTCACATCACATTTTTGTCTGCACTTTGCAGCTGTTTATAAAAAATACTATAAATATGTTGAAACACATCCTGGATGAGCAGCAGTAAACTGATGGATAGAAGAATTAGCTACAAAAATCAATTGATGGATTGATTTACAAACAGTCAAGAGGACGGAGGGAACAGTTTTAGCTCAAATCACACAAAACAAATGTTAATTTAAAAAATACATCTTAAGAATATTTAAAAACCTTTCGCTCAGAACAAGAGCTGCTGCGGAATCAGTTAATTTCTCAGTAACAACATTAAAATGAAGATGTGACAGGTCTTTGCTGAGGTTCGGTTTTCAACATCGTTCTGTTCTTTTGGACAAAGGACAAATCTGTTGTCCTGACTTTAAAGTGGCGTCCTTCAGTTTTTGGCTCCGAGACTTGAGGATAATGCAGCAAGTTGACAAACACCCAGTAAACGTTCAAACGGACTTTTAAAAATGATGAATTCATGATATCCATGCAGACTGTTTGTGTGTTGTCTCGTTTTCTCCAGGTCTGTCACCTCTGTCACCACTTTCAGATGAACTCAGTGTTAATATAAAACACTAATTCCTGCAGCTTTAAGTAATATGAATCACTATTAACATATTTTATGCAGTTAAAATCTTTAGTATTTGTAGGTATTTTAAAATATTCTTTTAGATAAACAGAAAGTGTGTGTGTGTACTTGTATTACTCATGTTAGTTTTCATTCATCTGTTTATAGTCATTTTGTGAGGAGTCATCTTCTATCTGGGGACAAACACGTCACATTAACATAAAGAGAAGAGTTCTATGGTAAGTTCGAGGTTCAGGGAAAAACTTTGAAAGAAATGAATGCAAGTCATTGTGACGACCTCTTAAATGTGTGTGTGTGTGTGTGAGTGAGTAACGAGGCCAGTCGACTGCCGTCTGTCTCAGAGCGTTTAATCATCAGGACCATTCACCGCTTCATCAAAGAAAAAACCTCCATCAGTAAAACCTCAGCACGACATTCTGTACATGTAATTCATTCATTTTTCCTTTTTTATTCCTATGAGTTTCCATCTGACCATTCACGTCCATGAAACTGCTCATTCATGCTTTACTCACCCTCACACACACACACACACACACTCATTCATTCATGCACGCACTGACACCAAGAGCAGTCTGGTTACATTTGGCTTGGCTGTTAATCCATTCATCTGAGTTGCTATTTATAAGAAGCATCGACCAATCCCCATTTATCAGGTTAAGCATAGTCCATACAGATCTTTACTAATCGAACCGAACTAAACCAGAGCCGTGTGATTTGATAAAAAAAAAACGGTAAAAACAAACGTTAAAATGCTCTAAATGTAAAGTGTGTCCCGCTTCCACCTGAAACCACGACGAGTGCGTTCATGATTTGAACTCGACGGCTGCAGATGAGAGAATGTAGAGGATCAGCGTGGCTCTGGTTTAGGTCGCTCTCTGTTCGAATCTAAAATACTCGCTCTGACGGTGATAAGTCTCGACCATCGGTTACCAAACTGAAAGAAATAAAAGATTCTCTGACCCTGAAAAACCAGGATCTGAACAAACACAAAAAAAAAAGGTAAATCTTGAGGTCGGGGGCTTCAACGTCAGCTTGTGCAACAACGAATGGTCTTTGACTTATCAACCAATCAGAGCACTTCACCTCCAATACTGACACACTGAGGAGCCAATAGGATCCAAGCGAGTTGATAATAATAATCATCATCATAATAACTCTATTGCTTGTTGTATAAAAACGTTGCGTAGTTCAATAATCGTTCATCGTTTGTGTTTCTGAGGGTAAACATTAAAATCACAATACTGTCATCTGGATAAACAACAAATAAAATAAAACACACAAGTCTGATATGGCAACCACTATAATACTCATCTGTTGCTATGGGAACAAAGAGAAAGCTGGTTTTTAATGCTGTGTGTGGAAAAAAAAACGGCAAAGCTACACCGGGGGTGTGCGTAACCACGGTAACAGTTTGAGAGTTGAAAGTGAGGCTGTGCCGTGTGTTTCTGTTTAATACGACAGGATTAAATATGACATCTGAGGTTTTCAGGCTCTGTAGAGATGACGTGTTTCTGTTTGTCTTATTCAGTGCGAAACAAATGGATAAATGTTTGATGTGAGGTGCAGGTAAACGAGACGCCGTGGAATCAAACGTGTGACGTGAAAGCAACAGAGCAGCGACAAGCGGTGACGTCCTCTCTCGCCTCCTCGTACGAGATCACTTCACGTGTGATTCACTCCTGAGCCTCAGGGACAGAACTCAACACTTCACAGGTTCCTTCAATGGGGTCAAATGATTGTTGATATGTTTCATACAGTAGGTTTGCATTGAAGGGGGGGGGGGGGACCAAACGTCAACTTTAAATCATCGTGCGTGAAGTTTGGCGATGATAATAACATGAATCACAGTATTAAGGATTTAACATGATGATGTTTAAACTACTTAAAAGTTTCACTAGCTTGTAAAATAGAGCGACGATTAAAAGAGTAAGTGTTTAAAGGAGTAGTTTGATATTTGAGACGAGAAGATTTCCGCTGCTCTCAGGTCTGTTTGTTAAATATCAGAGCAAGAGAGCAAACGAGTGAAGCTACTTGTTTACCTGAAATGACCTAAGTCGTTCCACCTCGACGTGTTTAGTACCAGATCTGTCCCGAGTCATGTCGGTGTGTTTAACAGTGTGACAGCATCTCATCATCATAGCAACAGATAAAACAATAAACATGTAAACATGTAAACAAACAAACAACAACAGAACATAAACCGGATCATTTAAAGTTAATACATATTTAGAGTGTTAAACTGCGACGGATTAAAACATTATCACTGTGTGTGTTTTTGTGTGTGTGTGTGTGTGTGTGTGTGTGTGTGTGTGTGTGTGTGTGTGTGTGTGGACATGTGCAGGCTCCCAACTCAGTACCTTATTGTATTTTGTGTTTGTGACGTGTGGTTAGCTCATATGCTAAGCAGTTACAGCCCTGAGCTACGGGCCGCGTCCCATTCCAGCTGCTCGCTCCCTTCTATGCCTCCTCGCCGAGCACAGAAAGACGAGAGGAGACTGTGACACCATAGAGGGGAACAGCAGCAGCAGCGGCAGCGGCAGCAGCGGCGGGGACGTGAAGTTAAAAAGCCTGTGACTGCTACTGGACGTGTCTCAATTCTTTCTCTCCTCTCCTTCATTAGAGTGTGTGCATGAGAGGGAGGAAGAAGGAGAGAGGAGACGAGGAAGCAGGAGGAAGGAGTCTTTGGCATTAAGGAAGAGAGGAGGTGAGGAGATGTGACGAGAGGAGAGTGAAAGACTTTATTGAGACTCGTCCTCCGGCAGATAGTGGGTCGTTCTGTGAAGCTGTGGGAGGGGGAGGGGTTAGTGTGGGGGCGGGGCCAGCACTTGTGACTGACAGGTTGAATGACGCTGCTGAACCAATGGGAGCGTGGTTTTAAAAAAAAAAAGGGGGAGGGATGAGCTGAAGCTAATGACAGATTCTCCCATGAAGCCACAAAATGACCCACTATCCACTTAACGAGCTAACGTGTGTGTTCATGTATGTTAATGTGTGTGTTCATGTGTGTGTGTGTTCGTGTGTGTGAGTGTGTATACAGTTAAAACATCAGTCCAATCTGGGAGAAAGGAGATCAATAGTCTCGTCTCCTCTTTTCCTCTCCTCCTTTCTTCCTTCCCTCCTCAACTTAGCACCTTTTAACCGACAGAGACAGGGAGCCAGAAAAGAAAAGAAGGGGAAACAGAAGAGGAAGAAAGAGGAGGAGGAGGAGGAGGAGGAGGAGGAGGAGGAGGAGAGGAGAGTTCGAGAGGAGTCCTGACTATTGATCTCCCTCCTGTTGAACAGTGCTGTTTGGAGCCAGAGCCTCAGATAAACAGAGTTTGGCCAAGTCCAGTCAGAGCCATGCATAGACAGAGTTCTCGCCACCAGAGGGCGCTTTAACGTTACAGTCTGTCTGTCTCTCTCTCTGGCTTCTATTGGTGGAGAGTCGCCATTTCCGGGTCATGTGACCTCTTGGAGCTGTCCCATTGGTTGAGTGGCCTAGTGGGCGTGGCCTAGTGGGTCTCTTTGAGGGCTTTGAGGAGAGGGGGGTTCTGGGTAATGATATGATCCTAGAGAGAGGACGACAACAACAACATCAACAAAAACAACTAAACAAAACAACAACACCAACAACAACAACCAATCGGGTGCTAGGTGGGCGGGGCGTGCAGCAAGACAGAGAGTGTGGAGGTGTGGTCTAATCTAGCGTAGAAGCAGAGGATCTAGAGCAGGTGACGCGTCAGCAGGAAGTTGAATAACTGTGGATTTAAAGGGTCGTAGCAGACGTGCTGTTTACGCACTGAGCTGAAAAGACACCAGATTGATCAAAAGTTAAAAATGTGTTTCATGAGAAGCCCTCAATGTATTAAACTGACATATAATTCAAATATCTAAATAACGGTCCTCGGTTTGTGCTGCAAAAAACAACCTGATCATGTTTGAAGTTGTTTAACCATCAACTTATGAATCAATAATTGATTAATAATCACTGACATGAGCATTTAGAGAAACTTCTTATCATGTTCACCGTTTGTTCGATATCACACACATTGTGTGTTTTGAAGAAATTCATCAACTTATCATTACGTTTTTTGTCTTTCGTGGATTAGTTTTGTAGAACAATTAGATCGTTTGGTAAATTAATCACATTAATAAGTTAGTAATAATTAGTAATTTCACTAAAAGTATATAAATTATAATTTCAATTTACTACCCAGCTCTACAGCTGTGTTCATCATGACCTCAACTGCATTCAAATCTTATATTAAGTATATTTTTTTATCCAGAAAAACACTATGGCTAAATTGTGCAAAAAATTACCCATTATCCTGTTGGTCATAAGATCAGTTAGTGCCGCTGTTCTCTGCTCTAGAAACTCAGTTTATGAAGGATCATGCTGAGGGAACACATGCAGGAAGAGAGGAAACACTTTATCCACACTCATGCATGCACATACACACCATACAAACACACACACACACACACACACACACACACACCACCCAGAGGTGGTGCATGAACGGTAGGTTTTCAAAGAGGCCCAAAGGAGTGTCAAGGTGAAAGGTCAAAGGCAAAACCAACTTAAGGGTCAAAGACTGAGAGAGGGACAGCATCTCCACACCTGGCTCTGGGGTGTGTGTGTGTGTGTGTGTGTGTACGTGTGTACGTGTGTACGTGTACGTGAGGAAGAGAGTGTGCGTTTTTAGTGTTAAACTGAGAGTATGTTGGTTTTAGTACATGATGTGCGGTGTTTTGTGACTGACGTGGGATAGTGTGTGCGAGTGTGTGTGTTTCTGTGCACTCACACTGCGTGCTCGGGTCGGTATCCGTGGTGAGTTTGACGTAGTTGCTGGGAAACAGACCCTCCCTCCCGTTGAGCTCTCCTTTCCACCAATCACAGTCGTCCTTGTTGAGCACTGTGATCACCTGACCCTTCTGGAAGGCCAACTCGTCGTCGTTCTGCGCCAGGTAGTCGTACATGCCGATCACCTGACACACAGCTTCACGACCACAGAAAGAGATCGTTAATATTTCCACTTATTGTCTTTTATTATCAACATTCACAAACAATTCGACTCTAAACTTACAAACCCGAGACTCTTATGTTGGATTTACAGAAATAGTAGAAACATTTTTAAACATCAATCAGTATATAAAACTTGTTTCAAAATACTTCCTTTATGCCGTTTAACCAGCCTTGAACAAATTAAATCCATTGTGTGAGTGTACCTGTGTTGGCAGGAGCCAGTTTAGGAGGTGTCGGCTCTGTGGGCGTCGTCTTACTGGTGCTGGGACTGAGCAGCTTCACGTAATTGGCCGGAAACCAACCTATTTGGCGCTTCTTCCCCCGAGCCTGAACCAACCAGAACACAGTTATGAGTCGTGAATCACAACAAGCGTCTGCATCATCCAATAACTACAAATATCAAATATAGTATATGATATAGAAGTAAAAACATGTTGCTAGTGATGTAATCGTTTTATGCAGTCAACATGATTATTCTCTCTCTGCATAGATTACATATTTATGTTTATATATTATATACTATATTTATACATTAGAGTTTGTACCTGGAGCTCACCCTCCCACCAGCCCCCTGGGTTCTTTTTCCTGATGAGGATGAGCTGCCCAGGAGCCAAGGTCAGCTGCTCCGCCCCGGTGGCACTGTAGGGGGCGATCACCTGAGCGATCTCTGCAGAACAAAAGGACAGAGAGAAGAAGAAGTAGAACAACATCACGTCAATATCATCGAGGACAGAAAGCAGAGATTCGACGACAGGTAATAAAACAATAATAGAGAGCAAGAGAAATCTCACCTGGTTTCTTTCCCAAGCTGCCCGTCTTCCCTGCTGGTCCCAAAGACTAAAAACAGAAATAAAGTTTAGAGTCGTTGGAAATGTTTCTTGAATCCTAATCCAATCTCACTTCTTCTGAATTCCCTCTTACATCTGATGCAGAGTCTCGAGGTTTAACGTAATTGGATGGGAAGACTCCAGTTTTGCCACCGACTACGCCTGTCCACCAATCTCCTTCTTTCCTGGTCACCATGACGACGTCTCCCTGCTGGAAACTCAGGTCGCCTTGTTCACTGCTCTCGTACGTGTACATGGCCACATATTCTGTACAGATGCACATAGACAGAGTCAATGACACTTCAACACCTAAAACTTTAAAAATATATACAGATGTACATGTGCATGTTTTACCTTCACCAGAGTCGGAGGGTTTTGTTGGGGAAGGGGAGGGTCGTTTTCCATTGGGCGGACTCTCTGATACACCGGACTCACTAGAAGACAAAAGAGAAAAATGTACTTAAACTATAAAGAAGCTTTTTTTCTAGTTTTACAATACAAAATAAGCCAAATTCGTAAGGAAGTGTGGAAGTCTAACATTTCAGCTATAACAAAAATCCTCCTGAGATTAATCAAATCTTTTCAGGCAACTTCTGTAAACAGTGTTTTGTCACTGACAAACACATTAGTTTAATCATTTGGCTACTGGCTCAGTCCAAACTAGTATTTAGTATTCAAATGTCCATGGAGTGGAAGTCATGCCTCTGAATATGTAGCTATTCTTCCCTTAATGAGGCTTTAAATGATGTGAGATGCAGCAAGAAATGAGAAACAGAAAGCTGAGAAAGTAGGGAGTGAAATCTTTGAAACAAATCTACAGTGACCCTCTGTTATTAGAGCAAATAAACCCTGTGAAGTGGAAAGATCACCACCGAGACAAACTGAGGATTCGTACACAACATTTAAACCTACCTGGTGTTTTTGCTGCGCGCTGCGATAACAACAGGAGGCGTCGCGGTGGCGGAGATGAGCTTCACGTAGCTTTTGGGGAACCAGCCTCTCTGTCCAGTCTGCAGTTCACCCAACCACCACATGTCCTGCTGCTCCAACACTGTTATTATCTATATCAACAATAACGATAACATATATCAGGATTTAATACAAACAAAAACACACAAACATACAATTAAAACAGAGGAGAGATGGAAGAACTCTGGTCGACCTCATTTTTGTTGAAGTTGAGGTGGTTGTCCTTCTTCGCTCTCCAGGGATACAAAGCCTGAGCCTGAAGACCCTCGACCTTCTCCCCCTGACAAACACAATCACAGTACGACTCGGTTCAGAAGATCATGTAGAAACAGCAGCATTATTATTTTATACCTAAGGGAAACACAGTTGGAGAAACATTCACACTATTTAGTTCCAAGACTTAAGAATAAGACGAGTTACCTGTCCCAGCACAGGTGAGGGGGAGGAGCCTGTCGTCATGGTAGCAGGTGTGAAGGCAGAGCGTTGCCGTAGTTGCGCTGAGGGAACGCTGAGCGATGGATTCTGACTGGTTGAAGAGGTCGGCCATGCGTCCCAACCCTCGCTGTCTGATTGGCTGGCTGTATTTGAGGGCCAACTGGAAATGTACACCCACATGATACATATTTAATAAAAAAAGCTGCAGGTTGATAATTAGGTGTCTTTAATCTGGAGTCAGTGGAAAAACTAATAAATCCATTTATTTAGCACATTCATAGAAGTATATGTTGTGTTAATTTCACATATTTTGTCCATAAAGAATAACTGAAAAGTATTAAATAAATAGTTTATAACATAATAATATAGTTAGGAGTTCTATTTGTTAAAACAGCACCTGAGGACACTCATAGGTGGAATGAAACAAATAAAGTAAAACACAACTCAAATTATATGTTTTAATGGGTATATATATTTATATACCAAAAGTACCACTTAAATCAAATGAACTAATGAAATGAAATAATGTCAACATCACACGACTCACGTTGTGTTGAAGTCGGCCCAGTTACTGTTGGCGGAGGATGCGGATGAGGGGGCGTGTCCAGGTGCTGGAGGAGGCGTTGTCATTGGCTGCTGGGCAGACGTGGGTGTGACTGAGGCTGTGGCGCGCAGGCTGATCGGTGCTTCGCTGTCCGGTATCCGTTCTGCGTAATTGGCTGGAAACCAACCCGTCCTGCCCCTGAGCTCTCCGCCCAGCCAGCCGGGTTCACCTGTTTGAGACTCGTCCACCTGTCGGAGCAGAGGGGCGGCGTTTAGATAGAAGCAGGAGCACAAACTCAGAGACAGGCGTGTGTTCAGATTCATGGTAGAACAGCTGACAAAACAATGTCCACAACAGCAGCAGCTTTTCCAGAAGGTAAAAAAAAAAGCTAATTAGTGGATGAGGAGTGCGAAAAATAAACATATAACAAACATGATTAACTCAATATCTTTTGTAAATTACCTCTTTTTGTAAATGTTGTGCTCTGGTTCCAGGACTGTTTTGTTTCAAGCCAACAATCCTGATTATTAACTCAATTACTCATCATCAACTCCAAATAACTGCATAATGAAAACCTGACTCTGTCCACTTGAAGAGGATTTTCCTATAATCTTCAACCTGGGCCCTTTGTTTAGAAATGTGGGTGTAAATAAAAGGTAATTACAAAAACCTTTGGGATCGAACGCCTCTGCTGGCAGCTGCAACCTGGTGGCAGTGGCTACTATATGAACTTATTGGGCAAGTGTCTCATAAAATGTCCACTACAAGTGTTTTGTGTTCAACTGCCAAGGTTTTCTTTTGCAGTAAACCCGGATGAGCCTCAGCTTCACTCCAGTAACGTTGTGATAGAAGTTGCAACACAACGCACCAGTGAGTCTGTTCACTGGCAAGTTTGGCAGTATTTTAATGTAAACCTGCCAAGTGACTGAGCTGTGGACTGGATTCATGTTTATAATAAAGGGGAATATTGACTTTATACTCATAGAGGTAGAGAGTCGGTGAAGGTTTGTATTTCTTTAGTTAAACAATATTAACTGTGAAAACAAAACAAACTCAACGACATTTACAGATGTGACTTAAATGACTTGATTAAATTAAATAAAAAGCCAGACACATTCATCCGCTGTCAAATGAATGCACATGGAGACGACATGACATGACACCAGGAGTTCAGATGAGTGCTGGCTTATGATTGGTGGAGGCACAACACTGGGCGGGGGGGGCGAGAACTTACCCATTCCCCCTTCACCTTCAGTTTGCACAGTAGAGGAGAGAAGAGACAGTTAATACATATTCACACACACACGCATAGAAAGAAGCGATAAAATATATCTGTTCACTCATATACAACTCAGACTGCACGTAAAGATGGATGACATGTCAGCCGCCACAAGTGAGACTAAAAGATCTTGATTGCATTCTGGTGGCTTGCTGCAGTACAGGCCATGAAGCCCCAGCCTCTCCTCCATGTTAGCAGATGGGACATCATCTAAGTATGTCATTCTAGGTAACTCCAGTGCAAGATGGCAGCGTTCGTACCCGGGACATTTTGGATGGTGAGAGGAAGTGGAGACGCATCGTCCATCTTTATTTACAGTCTATGGTATACACACATAATACTGTTTGTACGTGAGACCTTAAGTGGCTGCATGTAAACTTATTTGAGGTAAAGTCATTAAACAGAAAATTCTGATGTGGTGGCATCTGCACATTCTCACACAACCTCTGTCTTCATCTTCATCTTCATCATCATCATCATCATCATCATCATCATCATCACCCTGTGTTCCCATGCTGATGTGGTTACTGCATTAGTGAGTACGTTCTACATACCATGATGACGTCTCCGGGAGCGATACTGATCTCATCATGGCTGCGAGCATCAAATGGGTACAGAGCCCTGTAGTACACCACCTTCACCGGTGGCTGCTGCTGGGGAAGCTGCTGCTGCGGTGGATGCTGCGGTGGCTGATGCTGCGGCGGCTGATGCTGCGGTGGCTGATGCTGCGGTGGCTGATGCTGCGGTGGCTGATGCTGCGGCGGCTGATGCTGCGGTGGCTGATGCTGCGGCGGCTGATGCTGCGGCGGCTGATGCTGCGGCGGCTGCTGCTGGTCGAAGCCGCTGGCGACTGTCTTCTGGTCAAAGAGACTGGGTCCTGGAGTCTTCTCCACTGCAAATACACAGAATAATCGGAGATATCAGAGCAGAGTTTCGACATGGTTCGCTGAGTTAAATCAAACACTTTTAAAATCTAATTAATACCAAATCAACGGTACTTAAATACTCAATCCAGCGAAAAAAGAAAAAACAGATATGTCGCTAAATGGCATTTCCAACATTAAATCCTAATGATATAGCTCAGATAAACAGTATAAAATCATAAAAAGCATTAACCAATAGTTAATACATTGAATTATAATTGACTGACTTTTAATCCCAAAAATAACACAAACCACTACCACAAAAATCTCTAAACCTTCATATCTCCTAAAGGAAAGGACATAACAAGACAACACGGTAAAAGTTTCTGGCAATTCAATTCAGAATTCAGCTCATTAACTTTAGATGCAGGAGTTTCTTTCTTCCTTTATGAATTATAACTTTTCAGTCAAAACAATGATCTCTACTTGTGCGGACCACCTGGGTTCTGAATTCCTGCTTAAACTCTGGACATCAATTTCTCTTGTGCTAATCTTCATGCAGACACACACTTCAACACACCTGATGAACCCCAGGGGTCAGCCGGCTGGCCGAACAGCTTGCTTAATTTATCTTGCATGTCCTTCTTGCTTCTTCCCTCGTCCTCCATCTCTTCTACCGACCCCTCACTCTTCCGGCCCTCTTCTTCCTCCTCCATCCCTCTCCTCTTCCTCTCCTCCTCTTCCTGAGTCACTCTGTTCAGCCAGGCGTCAGGGGCAGAGATGGAGGTTGGGCTCGGAGGATCGGGGGCAGAGATTCCTGCTTCATCATCCCTCCAGCTCACACCTTCGTCTGAAGACAACCTGCAGCACGACGGGGAAAGATAAACCTCCTGGTGGACACTGAAAAACAACACTTGTAATATAATAACATGAATAAAGTTCTTACCTGCTCTCATGCAGCTCCGCAGACTGCCTCTCGATCGGAGTGTGTATGTTAGAGTGTGTGTGTGTCAGTGAGTGTGTGTCTCCCTCCAGCTCTCTCTGTCTATGTCGCTGCTGCCGGATGTGGATCTCCCGCAGCTCCTGCAAAGTATCATGGGATACAGGAAGGAACAGCGGTGAGGAGGAAGTGGGGGATCAGTGGGGTCGGTTGCTACGGGTTACCATCGACACCAAACGACAACAGCAACAGCAGCAAGTATTAGTCAGGTGATCAAGGCAAGCTCCGCCCCTTCACTGAGGTGATGCAACGTCGCTGTCGGTAACCACGGTGAATACTTTAATGTCCAATCAAGGAGCTCATTGATTTTGCACATCAGTCTTGAAGTGGAGTGACACAGTAAACAAAGGTAATTTCTTTCTACTCTGTCCACATCTAGAAAGTCTGTCCGTCCAGGAAATGGCTGATGGTTCTTCGAAGGATTGAAGGAAGCACAAAGGTATACAAAAATCTCAACTGTCATATCAGCAGCTTGGCCACAAAAATGCAGAAACTAAGCTGATATCAACATCTTGTTTTGTGGCCGACTCACACAACTTTAGAAAAATATTTTGGATCTCTACAAACAGAACTGGCATTGAGTTTTGGACACTTTTCATTTGTAGATTCTTCAGATCAATCATGCAAAACCATCAGGGAGGCGTCTGATTCATTCTGCAGCCTGACAACGACCCCTAACTTACAGCCAGAATCACTAACAACTGTCGCCAGGGACAAGAAGACCAACGAGTCCTGTAACAGACAGTGAAGCTGCTGGGTAAATGAAGTTCTCAAGAAAAGAACAATGGGCAAACAATGAGTAACTAGTGATCCAGTAAAAGTCTCTGTATCCCAACCGATTTCCTCCCTCACTGTTTCTTGTGTGTTCATTGCAGCTCTGGTTTCTCTGTGTGAGCAGGATTTGATTCCAGTGCAACTCTTGGGGCGTCAGCAGGAGGAGTGGGGGGGGGTTATAACTACTTGAGGTTGGGACGGACGCGGCCTCGAACACAAGGCTCCGGTCACGGTGGGGGGGCGAAGCTTGCACAAGGCCCAGGATGTTTGTGGGAGGGGTTAGAGGTGAACAATAAACAAAACTATGGGGGTGAGGAGGGGTACGGGATGTGGTGGGAGAGTTCTGTGTAGTCATGACAACCAGCTGTGCCATTAGAACACTACTCTTGTTACTATAGCAACACAAGGCAGCCGTCGTGTTTCAGCCAAACAACCAACGTGAGGAACCCTACAAGCAAACCAATCAGAGAGAAGAGACTGACGGAGGACCTGAAACAGGAAGAAGAGGACGGACACACGGACACACACACGGACACACACACGGACACACACACGGACACACACACGGACACACACACACACACACACACACACACACACACACACACACACACACACACACACACACACACACACACACACACACCTTGTCTGGCTGAAACATTCTCTGCTAGCATACAGACAGTAGCATTATATAAATTCACCTAAGCTAGAACACCGGCTAACCTAGCATCACAACTGCGTACAGCGTCAACTACGAAAGCGTGTGAGCTAACACCAGCCTGGCGAATTAAGATGGGGCACAAAACAGGAGGAAGAGAGAGAAGACAGAACTGGGGAAAAGTTGAGAAGAAAAAGGAGGAGAAAGTGAACAAGAGGTGGTTTCAGAGAAGAGATTGAAGAAAGGATGAAGTAAGTTCGATAAAAAAGGTGGAATAAGAGAGGGGGGTGGGGCGAGGCCGGTTGGCTGGGTTGTTGTGTGGACCTGTATAATGTAGTCTAGCCGAGCCAGACACACCCTGACGGCTGACACAGACTCCTGTAGCTGTCCCTGTTCCTGGCACTGAAACACACACACACAGTATCAACCATTCTACAGACACAGACACAGACACACACTCACAGACAGATAAGGTCAGTAGAATGTTCCTGGGTACTTGTCAAATGTTTCTCGTGTGTATTCAACTGTAGATTAATGTAACCTCTTAGGTGGAGGTTAAATATTTACTTTGGAAATATAATTCAAACCGTTTTCCGGGAGGCCGGAGGAATATTTAAATTCTTGACTCGAGTACGGATTAGACAAGAGAAGAGACTTGACTCACAGAAGGAGAGGATCTTGTGACTCACTGTGATGAGCATCGTGCTGCTGCAACGTTTAAAACTGACCCGTCTACACTGGAGAGCTCGGAGGCCAAATGTATTTTAGGGTTTTTATGTATATATTGCAGTGTTTGGGGTCAGTAATTAAGCTCTGTCTACATACTACAATACCCTGTGAGGTACAAATATCCTTTATGATATCGTTTATTTTCAGTTCTCTATTTTATTCTGGGTTATAACAATTTTAATGATTAGTGTGTATTTAATACTGCAGAGGTGTTATAGAGGCTACACCCACATTCATATATTTTTACTTTAAAACGTTTGAAAACTAGAACAGTTTCCATTAGCTCCATATCAGTAACAATACCTAAGTGTTAGCAACGTTTTTTCCATCACCAGTGGTCATCGAGTTGTGACCAATAAGAACCAGGATCAGGACGCAGGTGACAGGATCATCTTTTTTTAATTTCTCTGTGCCCGCTCCAGAATTTTTCCAATTAAAAAAGCAGTGTTTTCCACATAAAACAAAAAAACTCACACGCATGGAATGCAGACGTCACCGCAGCAACACTGATTTTTCACAGATTCTTTCAAACTAAAACATGTGGGTGTAGCCTGACTCTGAGATCAGAAACAACAGCACACCAGAGTCAGTAGAAGGTCAGTAGTCAAACCTCCCACAGCTTGACTATTACAGCCGAGCTTCACTAGCGGCAGTTGCACAAACCAGGCATTTTAAACGTCTGGTTTGAAAGTGTTAAGACGACAAAGACTAAAGTGACTTCTTGAAGCTTGCAGGTTAGTGATGAGACAAGAGGGTGTACAGCGTTTTACTTTCTCTGATAATCAGTGCTGGTCCACTCCAGATGCAAAAACTGCTCTGTGCTCCAGGTTTTAAATCCAATGCAGAATGGTTGTTGTGTAATTTGATATTATTTTCTATTACAAACTGCAACCCCCCCCCCCCACCCCAATTGCAGTACCACCCCAGTCCAGCAGTGGCAGTGTGCTCTACCTGTCTCCCTCTCTGCTCCTCCTGAAGCTGGCGTCGCAGGGCCTCTATCCTGGCACAGTGGTTGGCATAGAACTCACACAGAGACTGGCATGGGCAAGGGAGCCAAATGCCAGTGTAGGGGATAAATAAAAGGAGTAGAAATTATAGAAGGAAGGGTTTATTACGTAGATTAAACAAGAGAATATGATTATGGAGGAAACAATGGCAACGGTCAAGAAAAAGCCAGGATGAAACACAAGGAGTAGTGAAGTGGAGGCAGAGTAAAGGCAGGAGGAGCATTGAAGAGTCCCCGAGCGTATGAAGGACAGAGGAGGCACAGCATTGAGAAAAGAGAAGATTTTGGGGAGAGGAAGTGCAGAAAGGAAGGCGGAGGGCGTTATAGTCAAACAGTTCACAACTCAGTGGTCTGTGCCTCCGTTTAACAGAGAGCTGCACCACTGAGACTTGGCTGGAGAAAACTCCCGTCCCTTTTGTTCTCAAATACACTGAATAAAACTAAGAAACGGCTTCATTCAGATCGGCCATTATAAACTGTATTTATTGTATTTCTGGTTGTTTTACTCTCTTTCCCTCATTTCTTCCTCCACACTACAATATAGCACAGGACCAATTCTCCTCTCTTTGACCTGAAGCTGTGTCCTGAAGCAATGGGAAGAAAAACAGGTGACAACAGATGATCTATGAAACATCAACAAGCTGCTGAGCTCCAAACCAAAGAAATAACATAACGACAATCCCTCCATCTTCCTTTTTTTCTACAGTAAATTGTTGGTGACATGAAGCAGCCGACTGAAAACACTCCGAAGCACAGAAAGCTCTTCTTTTAAAAACAGACATCAGCATTAATAGGCGCAAAATACACATCAACATAAAGACCAACACAGATCCACTAGTCACTAGTTATTAGATCAAAACTTGAACAGTAAACAGGAATATTGACACTAAATTATTCAAAATAGTTTCAGAGGTTATAAGGGACGGAACAACATGAATCCATTGATTATAACATTATATTAGCAAAACAATTACTGGGTTAGCAAGCTAGGTAATTAGCCAATTTTAAAGGTATTAATTATAGTATAGACTAATTAAAGTACTACTTATTTTACCAGCACAAACTACCACTTAATTTTTATCATATAGTTTGGATAAGGTGGTTTGGAATTCTTAATTTCTATTAAAATAATTAAATGAAATTGTTTAAGCTTTGAACCTCTTTAAAGACGTCAGTGGAGTGAAAGAGTGAAATGTGTTTTAACACAGGAGCTCAGCTACGCAAACTTTGAAGAAAATCTATTTCCAACTTTAGTGAAAATAGTAGCACCATGCATGATTTCCTGACAAAAACAAATCAATAACACATCCTAAGCGATAATATTTAGTACCATCATTAGTGCAAAATATATAACAAATAATTATCTTATAGTCCTCCTTCATTGTAACCTGGTTTTAGATTCATATCCAGTATTTTTATGCTATTCTTCATGGGTTGATTAAAGCCTTAACTTCTTTTTGCTCTGTCACTCAAGCCTGTATCTCCAGCAGCTACAATTACTGTGAACAAACACTGTTATTTCATTAACATTCAGCCTATAGTGTCTTTGGTTACATAGTGATTAGGACATGCATTTAGCTCATGTAGATGTGGCTTTAATCTCTTTGTCCTGCATTAATTCACAGGTTGATGAAGTGTTTACCTTCAGCTGAGTGTTGAACGCGTCTATTTCCAGCAGTTTGGCCCTCGTCTCTCTCTCCACAGCATCCAGCTGCTCTCGTAGCTGCTCTCTGCTGGTTTCCTTCTGCTCCACAGCCTTCTGCAGGGATGACAGACTGTCACCTGAACACACACATGCGCACACGCACACGCACACCCACACACACACACACACACACACACACACACACACACACACACACACACACACGGAGGTCAGGATTATCATTCACAGACATACTCAGAAAAAAATCCAATCACAAACAATACGTGAAAACACGGCAAGATGAGCATAGTAATGTGCAGTAGTGTGTGTTGAGCGTGTGTGTGTAGAACTCACGGTGCAAGCTGTTCTGTTGAACCTGTTTCAACTGGTCGTTGAGACACTGTTTATCAGGAATTAGCCTCCCGAGCCACTGCTGTGAGTCCTGGACAGTAGGAAAGTAAACATAATGATCACATATTCCATTAAATTTTTTCTTATTCAAAATCCTTGATGAGAATTGTACTGCGTGAACTGGTCATTACTGTAACACCTGTTTATCTGACCCATCCGTGTTCACTTGGTGGATGGTTTACATTTTTCTCTCGTACCTGCAGCTGCTGTTGTAACAGGGTGATTTCAGCGATGCGTGTTTCTCTCGTCTGATTGGTCTGCTCCACTTCTCTCCGCTGAGCTGACAGACGAAACCGAACATCCTTCAGTTTGCCCTCTAGCTGTGACTTCTTATCATTCTGGAGGATGGGAAGGGGAAATGAAAAGGGAATATACTATCAGGTTTCTGCAGATGTATGTACAAAGTATTGGGTTGCAGACAGAATTAGTTGTCAGCCATTTCATTTCTTCCTGTTGGCACTGGCTGATTGCGTTTGGTTTATCTTGTGAGAAACGTTTATGCCCGACATTGTCACACCAACTTTCTGTGATAGGCTGACTTGTTTAAGTTGGTAAAACTGAGCGTGTGCCTCTATTTGCAGCCGTTTATACCAATGCTCTCTGACAGAAACATACAGTTTGCCATGTTGTTAGGTTTCGAGAATAATTTGACAAGCTCATTTATTATATATTCTCTAGTCCACTAGCATGTTTGATTATGTAACTAGTTGTGGGTGCTTGTGTTTCATTACCAGAGCCTCAAGTTCGAACTCCAGGGTCTTCTTCCTGGCTTTGAGCAGCACGATACTCTCCTGCTCTCGGTTCCTCTGAGTCAGAAGCTCCTGCCGTCGCTGACGCTCCCACTCCAACTGACGCTGGCGCTCTAATTCACGTTTAGCAGCCTGGACAAATGACACACACACACACACACACACACACACACACACACACACACACACACACACACACACACACACACACACACACACACACACACACACACACACACACACACACACACACACACACACACACACCAAAATGTTACAAACTACCAAAAACACTGCGAGTTCAGATTGCATCACATCATATTATAATATTATATTATACACGTCATTATGTACAGCAAGCCACCTGCTGCAGGAGTGTAAGAGCTAACAAGTGAAGCAGGTGATGGGGAGTAAGAGAAAGGCCTCTCAGTTGTCTGCAACAAATGAAATTACACGGCTGCAGCAGCTGAACATCAACTCAATTAAGATGCAGATACTTGAGTCATTTCCTCTTCTCTTTACCTCTCTTCTCTCGATCTCTTTGCGTCTCTCCTCCTCTCTCATTCTCTCCAACTCTCTCTGTTTCTCCAGCTGCTTTTCCAGTTCATGCTGTCGTCTCCTCTCCTGCTCGAGACGTTCACGCTCCTGAAGAAATGAGAACAAACGTGAGCAGACAGAATGAAAAGCTCTTATTTTGCTTTGGTTACCCTTTTTCTTTTAAAGGTTCCTCCTAGTTTCAACACTAATTAATCTAAATAATTAACTGATATATTTTAAAGACATGAGAGAATGTGGCTGGTACAAGGACAATGGTACAATGAGCAGATAGTATGGAAATGAGGGATCAGTATCATCACCTTCCTCTCCTGCTCCTCTCTCTCCAAAGAAGCCAGTCGCTCCTGCTCTTTCCTCTGTAGCTCCTGCAGAGCCTGACGTCTCTTCTCCAACTCCAGGTTTCCTCGCTCAAAGTTTTCCCTCTTCTTATCCTCAAATGTCACTGCGGAGAGACAAACTTAGTTCATACGAAACTAGATACTATGGTGTAGCATTCAAAAGTTGTGAATACATAATCCAAAGCAAAAAACTTATTTCTAGTCTTGCTTAAGCACTAAAAGTGTTGACCTCAAGCAGTAGGATGCACCACCTATCACCACTGCATCAACAGACAATTGATCAAATAAAAAATGCTCATATTGGTGTAGGAAGTGTTTTAAAGTTAGACAGTTCAGTTCAGTTGTTGAAGCAGCTCTGTTCACCATTAATCCTCTTCAAGCTAACATTGCGAAGACTGTGACAAGACCTAGCTCCAGTTTGAACAGTTAACATGAAGGTGTCCAGTTCCAAAGCTGGCGAGGACCAAACCTGGTAGTTTCTTATCTTGGCTGCTCTCGGTCTCCTCCTCCATTTCCTCCTGAACGAACTTCTGGTCCGACTGAACACTGTCGCTCCGCACACGCCTTCAACAAACACACACAAAGACAATGATTACACTGCAAACTATCAGCTCCCATTCATTCGTCACTCCACACATCTGAGGAGAATTCAATCTATGTTCACAGTAATATTTTGTATGATGTTTCTTTGTAAAATATGAGGCAGTTAAACTGTTTTAATGTAGTTTTCCCCTTTATTAACCTTAAACTAAAAAAATAAATATACCTGAAGTATTTGTGGTCTGTGTAAATACACATAAACACACTAGTCAGTTAATGTGGTATTTGGTTACAGCATTTACCTGAATGTGGGTGGGAGGTAATCTGGTGGTAACACAGGGGGCAGCGGTAACCCTGACATGGCCATATCTATGAGGTGCATGGCCAAGATGAACTCCTCAGCCGTCAGTTTTCCATCCTGGTCGATATCTGACAGACTCCTAGAGGAGACAAATATTCCTGTTGAAGCACTGACGTCCTTTAAGTGCATCTGCGGGTTTGATAAGGTTAAAATGATTTGAATTTCAGGTAATTATTCAATGCACTGACCATATTGTGGCCAACTGGCCCTGAGGAAGACTAGACTGCATCAGGATAGTGCGAGCCTGTGGACCTGGAACATGTGAACACACACAAAGAAA
The DNA here is from genome assembly GCF_009819705.1 of Hippoglossus hippoglossus. Taxonomy (NCBI): domain Eukaryota; kingdom Metazoa; phylum Chordata; class Actinopteri; order Pleuronectiformes; family Pleuronectidae; genus Hippoglossus; species Hippoglossus hippoglossus. Next base: position 3,557,958 of record NC_047165.1, read on the forward strand.
ATTCGATGAAAAACTAATGATCACGAATGATGATATCTTTGTGTGTGTGTCTGTGAGTGAGTGTGTGAGTGTGTGAGTGTGTACCTGTGAGGTGTCCACTCATCATCTTGTCGTGTGAATTAAAAAGTTGTCTGTACTTCAGCCTTGAGGACTGAGGAACGGCCCAATCACAGGGGGGCAGACTGCTGGGACAAACAAGCGCAGTGACGGGATTTACAGCAAGAAGAGAAGCAATGAAAAGACACAACCAAGAATGAGTCCCGAGCAACGCAAAGGGAAAAGTAAAATGTTCTGTAGGTTGCAAAATTATACTTGTTTACAACCTAAGTTAATTTGACACTAATAGACCAAGAGACACATTTAGTAAGTTAAAATCTTGGGAGATTATTGGGAAAAACTAATTTAAAAAAAGGAAAGAAAATTGAAAAACCATATATTTCTTCACTTCAGTTGATTGATGTGAAGCAGAATCATTTAATTAACCTACCCAGCAGCATCAAATGACGCTACCTTCTGCAGCTTAGCACTGGAACGATTGAATGAAGACGACTTGTTGACAGGTTGAGCTGAGAGACACAGAAAAATAGAAAGTTTCAGTCTGAGGCTGTGGTCAAATATCTTGAGCCATTTTCAGAAAAGAAATCAGGAGAACGTCCGGACGATTGGATCTGGACTATCTCTGGAGTTGTCACATATGTAGAACGCAGCAGGAGACTAAGTCAGACGTCTTTACAACAACAGGAACATTTCTGGAACATTTGCCTTCTCACATACTGCCCCTCTGGAACATTTCAAGAGAAGGCCTGAAACCAGCTTTGGATGAGGACAACACGCATACAGATATAATCCATCACCTGAATCTCTACAATGTAAATATAATTGTGGATAGAATGTGTTAATAAGAGCTTAAATTTGGTCGACACTGACATTTGCTACAGATTCAACACCCCCTCCCCTGCTGTTGTTGTTACGTTACCTGGGTGGGGGAAGCCCGAGATGGGCGGGATCATGCCTGTGGGAGGAGCTCCATTGGCGATGGGCTGGGGGAGGGGAGGCGGGGCAGATGAGACCAGTGGGGGAGACACCCCGACAGGCAGAGGGGGTAGGGGCAGAGGGGGCACGGCTGAAAGAGGAGCTGGGATGGTAGCCATGGGGGGCATGCCTGAGGATAAACACATACACAACACAGGATTATCAGTCATTGTCTTTACAAAAACACAACTGCTCAAAGCTGCGCAAGAAAAACACGAGCGAAAACAATCAGCTTTTCTCCACGACTGAATCTGACATTATATATATTATATATGACATATATGCCGTATATGCAGTAAATGCCGTGTGAGAGCTTCAGTGTATGTTTTGGCCTGAAGGAGAAGATAATTATTACTTTAGACTGGTTTTATAACTTTATTGATCAGCACTTAAGGCGCAATAATCAAGTGGTAGAGCTGAGAGAGCGAGAGCCTCATTCCTGTCACACAGTGATCTGCAGTGTTTTACCAGTAAACAGAGTTTTATCACCGTCTGTTTTCATCGTGACATAAAGCAGTTATCACACAAGCCGCAAAATCACATGTATGTGGCATTTATCTGTGTGTAGCATTTCTTATGTGTTGAGTGTAAGCAGCAGTGCAGCACCACAGCAAAATCAACAACTGTGTGTGTCTTACCAAAGCCGCTCTGTGGGGGTAAAGGCAGGGGGGGTTGTTTCATACTGGGAGGGAGCGAAGGGGGCAGCGGGTGACCCTGGAGTTTCAGCTTGATGAGTTTCATGGCGATAGAGAACTCGTAGATATCCATTCGGCCATCACTGTTCATGTCGGCCAGAGCCCTGCAGGTACACGGAGAAAACATTTGTCACCGGTGAACAGGAAGACTGACGCACTGCCGGACAAACACAACCAGCAAACTAGTGTGGATTTGTCTCAACTTCTTCGCTGTGTGACTCACCAGATTTGGGCCAGGACGGGAGGGGGTAGACCTGACTGGAGGAAGAAGTTCCTGGCCTGGTCACCTGATGGACAAACAAAAACAGGATGTGACATCAAAGCACAGAAAGGTCACCTCAAACCATGGCTGAATCCAAAACGTCTTGGGAATGTGCCCGGTAAGTGCATTACTGCTGAAGGTTGTCTGGATCATAAAGATGGACGACATGACAGCTTCCATAAAGTGAAGCCTCGTGGCTGGCTGCATTATAGGTCATAAACATATGCCCCCTTCCATGTTAACAGATGGGACATGAAGCTAATAATTAAAAGTACACATTTAAATATGCGTTTCTCAAAGATGGTTTCTGTCATTTCTGTTAAAGTGTTCATGCTTCTGATAAGCTTGGTTTTATTTAGTTATTTGATGGTACAGAAACAGGGTGAAGCACAGTCTGTTGTCTGGATGCACAGTTCATCAGGTCCACAGGGGGCCTCATGTAGAATTGGACAGTGTAGAAAATAAACCGCTATGAATTTGTCCTCTGGAATGAATTTTGAGTATATTTACAGTGGCAGTGCTGTAACTACACCAGTGGGAATCAGCCATGCACCTAACAGTGTCTAGCCTGACAGAAAGAAGAAGGTTTGCCGGCTCTGTTGTCATCTGCTCATGAGGGGAAATTATCAGGAAAACGTGAAACCCATGTTGCTTTGAATGGAAATGAAAGCAGCGTAACGACGAACCAGGGTGTGACTTCAGATAGAATGCGGGAGTGTAGCACTGCTGGGTGCTGTTACCTGTGATGTAACCCCCTGCAGTCGGAGCGAGGCTGTGAAACTGCTGATCATATTTGGCTCTCTCATCCACTGAGATCAGAAACACATCTGGACCTGCCACACACCAAAAAAACAACGACACAGACACAGGATTACAGATCAGATACTAAACCCAGAGACAAAGCCAGGCAGAGGCAGTAAAAGGAGGAATGAAAGGAATGTGTCAGTCATTAGTTTCAGTTCCTGTGAAAGGTTTCCTCTTGGGTAACACTTGAGGAAGGGTGTCAACTCTGACACTGATGAGGAAAGACAACAGGGATGAATAGATGAGGACTGAGACAGTCGGGTTTCCTTAGAAAGCTCAGTACATGACACATCAGTCTATGATTCACATCTATTCATCACTTACTGACACAGATTATTCAATTCCTCTAAAATGTACCAGATAACATCATCACAGCTTTGTCTCATGGATGAGTTCTATCCAGGGTCTACCTATTATTTTAACTGTAATAATATGAAGAACTTTACAGATCTATGTTTATGGTTTTACAGTGAAGAGATGATATGATAAACACGGCTTTAATCAATTATCAGTCTTTGTGCTTCTCTGCTCTGATAATCGATTCCACTTTATTCCATTTTGGACAGAATGAATCAGACGCCAGATCAGAGTTTGTTATGAACAAAGCTAATCTGAGCCGTGGTTCCCTTTAGCTCCAACTGACGGTTCCATCTTCTACCAGCAAATCACATGCTCATGGAATCAATGAGTCATTTCTTGAAATGTACGAACAATAACTGCTGACGGATACAGGAAGAACGATGCTGATTCAGTTGTCTTTGCATATACACCTTGGATTCTTCTACAATATTCATCATGAGAGACACGGAAGAAAAAAAAAAATCACATAAAAAATAGTGTATATATAATATCACCTGATATGATTAATATCAATAATTTAGTCTGAGACTAGATGTTCTGTGGAATTTGAGTTGTTTATAACTTCAGTATCACTGTGGATTGTCCTCATTCAGTACAAAGACAACATGTTCTCCCTGACTGTTAAAAATCTGTTTAGCCTCACAACTCGCACTGTGTGTGTGTTTGGTTTTTATCTCCATCTGTTTGTCTTTGTCCTGATGGGAGATCTGGCCGTCTGCCTCCGGTAGTTAGTTTTATGTAAGACATTTTTTAAACTTATGATTCTGGGGCATCAGACATTTGTCTTTTTGTCAAGCCACTTTATTCGGCCTCTTCTTTTAAATAATTCTAGGTGCTTGACAGACATATAATAATCTGAGGGAGATATTAAGATGTGGATGATAAAATTGTTATGGAAAATCAGCGTTGAGTTTGTTTTAAATTGCACTTATTGGAATAATGGTGACTTAATTTGGCTGAAACTACTCACTCAGGAAAACACAACCCCCCCCCCCCCCCGTCATGTCCTTCACACACACACACACACACACACTGACCTGTGAATGTGGTGGGGAACTGCGCCATGGTTCACTCAGTCGTCCGCAGCTACACAACACCTGTAACACATTAAGAAAAACACAAGAGTTTAACAATATCATCCCACCTCACTGAGTATTTCACTGCCCAATAACGCAGTGAGTGTAAAACAAATACATTTAGCAGTGTAACCACTTCAAGTTTACAGCAAACCACAAAAAGACCTCCACCGTGAAGCAGCTAGCTTTTGTCAGCAAGGTCAGAAATCCAATTAGATGCTCAACGGCGCGGTGAAAGGACCAAATAATGGTCGGCAGCGACGAAGGTGCTGATACAGTAAACAAAGTCAGTCAGAGGAGACGATGTTCCAGCTCCAGTCTGGAGTTAATTTTCCACTCTGATGTGCTTTAATGCTGAAGTTTAGAATTTCTAGCTCATTGAGCCTTGTAGGATTATGGCTGCTCCACCTTGAAAGTTTGATTGGATGCACTCAGAAAAACGGAAAGCATGAAAATAAACAGTTCTACATCAGGCACACACATTTACGTGTTTCTTTATCCCACATTATGGTTCAGTCTCGACGGAAAAAAAGGAGCAAAACATTAAGAAATCTGATTCTGCCTCAATAAACTGATTTCAGACTCCACAGGAAACTGGGCCATGTGTCAGCCATGCTTGTGCATGTCAACAGGGCAGCAGACCTTTATTTATGCAGGGCAGGCTGCCCGAGCCGCTCACTTGTTCTCAAAATCACTTCAGGGTCACTCTGCTGGAGTCTTTTTAGAGTCGGAATTCCTTACAGACGCTACATACTGTTGACTTACAAAGTAAAAGACACAAAAACAGGGAAATTGGGTTTTTGAGGTGATGGTTTTTTAAAGAAACACAAGTATCTGAGCAATATGTGTTGGAAAACCATCTTTCTTTTACTTTTCTTACAGGGATTCTTTCAGATGATGAAATAAAATATTTGTTATTATTTCTTTTAAATGTGTGTAATTAATATGAACTAAAACCGTGCTCTACACCCTCACAATAACACACCCACACACTGTATGTGTGAGTGTGTGTGGGAGTGTGAGTGTGACATACCTCTGCCCTAGTCGAGGTATGTTAATCACATCCAGACCTGCCTCCCTGTGACCAGCAGACAACCCATAATAATAATCTGACACACATTGCAACAGACATGGAGTTAATTAGGGTGTGTGAGTTTATGTGTGGGTTGCAGAATTTCTTAACAAGTGTGATGTAAGCAAAGGTTTTCTTACTGGAGGAGGAGAAACACAGTTTGAGGGTCAGTTCAGGCCTTTTCCCCACATCCCTGTCGTATCAGACTAAAACATTTATTTCTCAGATGTTTGGCACAACCATGATATTGAATGGAATTCATACAACAGTGCTCACGCCATCACAAAACTTAACTGCAACTGTCCTCATGCAGAAACAGTTACTCTGACATTTTCACTGGGACTATTTCTTCAGTTGAAATTTGTTCTTGGCCCACTAAGGAGTGTGTGTGTGTGTGTGTGTGTGTGTGTGTGTGTGTGTGTGTGTGTGTGTCCCATTACCATCAGAGTGGGAGGACAAAGTAGCCAGCTTAACTAGGTCAGACGAACAAAGCCCACCCTACACAAACACACACACAGGGACACACTTTCACGGCTGCCAGTGAGAGAATTTTGAAGCAGTTGAGCAGCTTCCGTCGATCTTGAGCTGAGGGAAACTAAACTAGTAAAGGGAGACGTTCAACTCACTTGTTAGCTACGTTGAAACATTAGTTAGTTAGTTTAGCCACAATTGAATGGAAAATGACTAGAATAAGTGAAGGAGGGACACTGCAGCAGAGTGTTATCCTCAGGTGAACTGACAACAAGAATTACTTTTAGTTCTCATGACAATCTAATGAGATGTCAGGTTGACCAAAGTTTTCAAAACACTGCTTAACAAGTCGAAATCTGTGATCCAGCCCGTGTGGAGAGCGAAAGAGGTGAAACACATGACTGGAATGAATCATCTGTTTGATTAGTAGATATTAGCCAAACTGTCATTTGGACATAAAACACCTACAAGACGTTTGGCTGTTTGACTTGTGTGATAAAGAAAATATTGGGACAGTAAACTGTGTGCGGAGGAGGGAAGATGGAGTCTTGCCCCGGATCACCGTCTACACAAGGAGCCTGTAAATATTGGCCGTTGCCCGCAGAGGCTAATTGAATTGTCGGACGATAGCTGATGGGCTCCGAGATTGACCACGATACCTCAGGTCAGAGCAAACAACAAACTAATGACAAGAAAGATAAAACCCTTTGTGACTTGCAAAAAATATTTGAGGCCGCCAACAAAACACGATTAACAATGTGTAGAAATGATGAATCCAGCATCAAACTAATTGTAAACTCCAGTGAAACATCAATGGTCTGTTGATTAAAAGTTGTATAGTTAATAGTTCTTTGTTGGAACCGTACTACGTCCATTTCCTTTGTCATTGTGTGTTTTCCCTCTGTACATGTATTGTTTTTGTGGGATTAGTCTGTATAATTAGAGCATTGGGATGTTACTGGAGTGTCGGTCTGTTATCAAGGCTTGTGGCAGATGCCTGTTTAAGCTCCACACACACACACACACACACACACACACACACACACACACACACACACACACACACACACACACACACACACACACACACACACACACACACACACACACACACACACACACACACACACACACACACACACACACACAATACAGATTAGTGTTCAGACTCTCTTCTCTTTCTGTCCCCTCCCCCTCAATTTCCTGCTGACCCCTCCGACATACTTCTTTCACTTCTTCCATCAATGAATTTGGGGAAACTGTCAATCAACTGATGTCACAATGCTCGTAACAATGCTGAATACTTAAATATATAACCCCTTACATTTCTATCTGAAATCCTTTATCTGGGTTGTACTGTTCATTCCAGGAAAAAAAAAAAGTGCTGTCGCGTTGCAGATTGCGTTTTTTTGATGCTGCCAATTTGCCTCAAGCAGCTTTAGTTAGATTTGTGTAACAGTGAACATGCTTCTCTCAATCAGAGTAAAAATACCCAGTCAAGACATTTATGAAAAGTGCAGCATGTTTAAAAAGCTAATTTCTGACGCAAAGGAACAAGCGTCATTGACAGTTCACCTTTCCAACAGAGGCAATATAAAATAAAAGCATCCCAAGACCGGAAAGTGTTAAACATACGAAACCACGCTGCACATTTTCAGCCCGAGTTGAAAGAAAAATGCTATTGATGCCAAATAGATAACCCTCAAGCAAGAGACAACATACTGTTATGGAGGCACTTGGAGCAAACAGCGATACGTACACCCCACAATTAAAACACTCCAGGATAGACAGCAGAAAAGCAGGAGAACCAAAAACTAAGACGCATCAAAATGCATCGAGATGATTTATGATTTATAAATCATAATTTATTCTATTGGGAGTTAAAGTATAATTTCTCAAACTGGTATGAGATTAAATATTAAACAAAACCGATTCAGTTATATGAGCAGCAGGGAGAAAATTATAATGATTATAAATCCATTGTTTGCTCCTCCAGCAACTCTTCAGTCGACTGTGTCCATGAGCCTGACAAACACTGATCCCTAACTGCTGTTCAACAGTGTAAGAAGCTAGTGATGACACTTCACACCAAACCTTCTGGCCTTATAAAATAACTTTGGGTTGAAATTTTACCAATTTTTAAATAGTTAAATAAACCTTGAAATGCACAAAACAACTGTTCATTTAGCAAAAATGTGCTGACGACTAAAACCCCAGAACCTCATGCACCAGATGCCCCATTGTTCTGGTTTGAAGTAGAGCAGAAGTAACGAGTCAGTTGATCAATTCATATGATTGACAGACGATTCATTATTGACTTATTTTTGGAAGTGAAATATGAAGATTTGCGTGGTTTCCTCTGGTCAATATGATTATGATAAATGTTAATTAAACACACAATCCAATTAAAAAAAAAATATCACCTGTTACTTTTTCCTATCATTTGACTATTGATATATTTCTTATAAACAGAATATATAAACTGAACTTTGTTTTTTTTGACTGTTGCTCAAAGTCATCTGAAGATTTCACCTTGGGACCTTGTTATACTGGTATTTTCCTTTAAAGCCATTTTAAAAACATGACGACGATTAATGGTCAGTTGCAAGCACCCATACTTTATCTGTGCATTGTGATAGTATTAATAACTGCCACCTCTTTACATCAACACACACACTTACTTTAACACACACCCTCTGCCTCACACACACACACACCCTCTGCCTCACACACACACACCCTCTGCCTCACACACACACACACCCTCTGCCTCACACACACACACACACACACCCTCTGCCACACACACACACACACACCCTCTGCCACACACACGCACACACACACACACCCTCTGCCACACCCCCCCACTGCAGTCTCTCCATCAGCCCCTCCTGCATCACTACATCCTTCCCTCCTGCTCCCTCCTCCCATCCGTCCTCACCAACATGCTCACCAGCCTCCAGAGAAAAAAGCGAATGTTAGCACTACCCCGGTGTATCGTACTGAACACTGAAGCACAGCACGGGGGAACTTTAGGGTCATGAGGTCATATTCATCTTGTTTGTACTACAAGGAAAATGACAACAACACAACAAATATTCATAGATTGACGTTAATGCTATCGTCCCCTGATCATTGTAGGGAGGAGAAACTTGCTTTTATGGTCAGCGCAAATAATGAAAATTGGAAAAAAACTGCACAACCTGGACTTTTCTACTGTTGTTAATAAACAAGTGAACTGACAGTTAATCTAATCATGATCAATTATTTATAATTAAAGGTCAAAATCAGCCAAATGACCTTTAAAAAAACCTGGAAATGATATGCCCGTCTATATAAGGTTCAAGGTCATGATGTTGAAAATGAATGTAAATGTGTAATAAGGATCAAGAATTCTAAACCTATCAAATGGGTTCACAGTCTGATCCGCCAAGCTCGTTTAAGCCTGTTTACCAACACACCGCCTTTGTTTCTGATGGATAAGATTATGAATTCAGGCTTTTGAAGCCGTTCCACTTGAATGAAATAGACTGAGTTGAACGCAGCCCTGGGACACGTTGGAACAAACTGTATTACGCTGTCCTGATTTATAGGTCATTTGACGCAGGGAAACAAAGTCACCACCCTGAACACAGCTGAACTCACTGAACCCTGACTGAGCAGGTGAACTCTTGAACTGTCTTCTCAAAACTAAAGTGTGTGATTATAGAGGGGATGTAAATTAGTCCGCAAACCAGGATCTGAGAACCATAAAACATTATTGACAAGGAACTCGGTGCACTTTCTGTTAGCTTGAAATGAAACCAATGCTGCCAGTATAAAGATGTGTCACAGACCATTTTTACTATTGGAGCTCACATTGTTTACTAGCTTCCTTTAGAGAAGAGAAAGTACAAATCTTGTGTAAAACACAACGCCCTGCTCCCATTTGAAATAACAGTATGATGAGACACGTCTGTCTCTTGACTGGTCAGTATTACAAAGACAATACCAGTCACGTCTCACGACTGACTTCAAAACAACAGCTGTCACTGACACCAGCTTGGACACTGGGACCGTTTTATGCACTAAGAACAACGAGGAGATTCCCAGGTCAAGGTGACGAGTTTGACATGGTCACGACATTTCTCTCTCTTAATATTCACAAACCAAATAATCAATAAATCAAGAGAATAATCAGCTGATTGATCAATAATGACCATAATTAATAGTTGCAGAGGTAGAGTAGTTAAAATGATCTCTACCTCAACCAACTGCAGCAGTTAAATGCTGCTTCTACATTAATGCATGAGTAATAATCATCTTATAATATAATATATAGTATAACAGTACAATAACCACAGGGTGCATTTTCCTGCAGAGTACTTTTACTTGATTATATCGACTCAGCACGAGTTCTGTGAGTAATTGAGTACCTTTACCGAGTGGTATCAATACTTTTACTTTAGTAATAAACTGATTCCTCCAGCACTGGTGTTATCTCCAGGAGGTGCTCAGGAAAAAGGGGGGACAGGGGTTAACTCTGCCGCTGGGTCATGTGCAGTACTGAGACCTTTTGGGTGGCCCAACAACACTTAACGTTGTGTGTACTTTTACCCACTGGACAAAGTGTTTACACCTGTAATCCTCCCACCTTGGAGAAGATCTGCCAGCATCCACGTAACCATGGAAACCAGGTCAGTGGTCCTCAGCGGAAGCACACCTGACCTCAGGCAGGGCGAGGATGAGCGAGCTCCTCTTTTAAAAAGGTAAAACGTCTGTTTGACAAACTGAGACAAACGGACCTGCTTGTACAGTGACTGCCCCACAACGTGCAGGTGTTCTGCTCCCACCAGGCGACACAGTGAGAGGTGTGAGGACCGTGCAGGGAGCTGGAGGAGCAGCTGGGATCCCTTCGCGTTAGGCAATCAAGACAACTGAGGAAACATCCACCACCAACCGAGGAAACACCTCGGGACGATTGTAGATTCTCCCTTTTATCCTCAGCTGCTCCCACAGCTAAGGTGTAACCACAGCTGACTCCAGGCTGCTCCCAGTCTGCTCCCAGTCAGGGCAGATGCAGTGATTGATAACGATCATATGTTAGCTAGCCGCTCTTAGCTCTAGCTGGTTAGCATCGCCCCACAGCTCCTCGTCTCGTCCAGTGATGTAAAGCAGCTCTGTAATGTGACAGTTAGCAGCTGATGTTAGCTGATGTTGTTAGCTAGCAGGCGAGCTAACCAGCTAACGTCTTTCACATCACACACACACACACTCACACACTCACCTCATAGTTCAGCCTCCATGATGAAGCCCCGGGGGAAGCAGCTCGTTGTGTGTTGACGCGTCCGAGCCCCGGAGTTGTTGTTTCGGCTTCTCCTCCCGATCCCGGACCCGTTTTTGTCGCCTCAACCTCTTTCCGGCGATTCTCCGCCGGAGCCGAAATTCCGAGCGACTGAGAGGGAAGGTTGGAAAATGGGGTAACGCCACTGGAGGTCTCGCGAGATGTCAGCGGAAGAGCAAACACGGAGTCCGCGCGAGGTATCGCGAGAGCTCGTCGGTTTGCCCTGGATCACGGGGGACGTTGAGGAAACAGCGCCCCTGCTGGTTGTTGTTACACAGAAAGAAAAAAAAAAAATCCCCAAAACAGTTTGTTTATCAAAATTGGCCCACAACTAATAAATATGTAAATAAAAACAACATGTCTGTGTTTCAGAATGACGGGGGTCAGATGGAGGAGGACAGATAAATACTAATAAAGCCACAGGAAAAGAGGATAAAGTGAATGAATAGAGGAAAAGTTATCATAATAACAATATAAGGTCCCAGATTTATTTTCATATGCTGGGAAACTAATGCCACACTGATATATAACACCTGTACTTTTCATTTTCTAATACTCAGGAGGCAAATATTGTACTCACTGATACTGTATTAGCCTGAAGACTGCACTGTCATTACTTTTCAGATTAAGATTTTTACATTCAAAACATACGACAGTTTAATAAATGTAATAATAACAGTGCTTTTTATAGAGTAGACTTGATTGGATAAGAAAGGAATAGATTTGTACATAAAGCAAAAATATAATCTCCATGAACTGCAACACCAAAGTGCTACATCATTATAATAATCAAATTATTTCACAATTTAAATAATGCTAATAACTCACTACGGTGAAAGGTGTATATTTTGAACATACTCTGCATGTTTTATACAATTTTTCATTTTTATTCTATAACCTTCCTGCTCCTGTAACACCCGGTTTTCCCCGGTGTGTGGATCAATAAAGTTTGAACTTATCTTATCTTAGTTACTGTATGTATGCTACCTTTGATATGTAGTGATATACAACATCCTACAGGGGGCGGTGTTGAAACATGGATTAATACCACTCGCCACCGAAGAAGAAGAGGAGCAGATCAGCTGATTTGAAGCAGGAAGCAGCAGCAGCGTCTTCTTCAGGAGGAAATAAATAACAATACATGATTATTGTTATTAGTGTTTAATTATTGTTTTATCATCGTCAGTGAAACACCATGAAAGGTTTATTCTGCAGAGCTGGTGCCAGTGACGCTCAGCCCAAGTTCGTCATTCAGGAAACGGTGAGTTGGGGTTTTTACCTCCAGGGTTTTATCATAAGTTATAAGGTTTTTATCATCAGTAATAAACTATAACATTGCACCCAAGTTATTATTATTTGCTCTCGTAAATGCATCAGCACCACAAACTATATACAAAGATTATTTCCTGTCTATGATCTGCACAATGTTCTGTTTGGTCTTTAATTTATTTCCTGTTTTGAAATATGTTGCTCTGTTTTTCATTATGTTTATCTTTTAGCCCTTTTAGTATGTTTCTGCTTTTAAAATGTGTGTCTCTGTTTTTCTATGAGTGCGTCTGCTTTGAATTCTGTTTCTCTGCTTTAATGTTTCTCTCTGTTTTTTAGATTTGTTATTTGTTTTTAAATGTGTGTCTCTGTTTTTAAATGTGTGCATCTGCTCTTTATCATATGTTTCTCTGCTTTAATTATTCAGTTTTTTAAATGTGTGTCTGATCTGACATTTCTCTCCCATGTGTAATGAGTTTATATCATGGAAGAGACAATAAATCTATTTCTGACATGGATCAAATCAAATCAGTTGTGGTAGATTGAGTGTGACAGTGTTTCTTCAGAGGAAGACAGGATTGAATGATCCATATTTTATGTCTTACAAAGTGCTTTTCTTTTTCTTTATTAAAACAATTATATGAGACTTTTGTCCGTGCAGCTGATGTGAATCTGACGGTCTCCCTGGTTTACAGCTGATTCTCTGTCTGACAGTTTGTGTCCTGCTCTTTCTCTGCAGACTCTTCCGGACGTGTTGGGCAGCCATCAGGTCAGAGTTCAGGTGAAGGCGTGTGGACTCAGCCCACTGGACCTCAAGGTACTTTTAACTTAGACCAGTGAAAGCCAACTTAAATCACACGGTTAAATGAATCACTGCACATATGAGCGTCTTTGTCACTGCTGACTCGTCTCCTCACTGCTCACAGTTGCTCGCTGACGTCGGCATCCAGAGAGATTTAATTCCTGTCGGCAGAGAGGTGGCCGGGGTCGTCCTGCAAGGTCGTAAAAATGCAAACACACATGTGATAAATAGCGAGAGTCCTCACAGACCGGGGGTCAGCAGAGGTTTAACCCGTGGGATTGTCTGTTTTCTCTCTTCAGTGGGACCCAAAGTATCGTTTTTCCAGCCTGAGGACGAGGTTGTCGGTAAGAAACTTTATTTTTCTGACCAAGTTCGTGAAAGATGGAACCCAGTAGTCATTTCTCTCTTACCTCACCTCTCCTCCAGGTGTGCTCCCACTGGACTCTCCCTGCTCTGGACTCTGTGATGTCATTGACATAGATGAACACTATTTAGGTAACACACACACACACACACACACACACACACACACACACACACACACACACACACTTCATCATGCTTTTCTCACATGACAATCAGTTCTCTCAAAGCTACAAAGTGTGATGTCATGAAGGCAGAATGAAATTAAACACGTGTGCATATTTCTGTTTATGTCGTCCAGTTCAGAAGCCAGAGAAGCTCAGCTCTGTGTGTGTTGCGTCAGCGCTGCGTGACGGCCTGTGTGCTTACACTGCTCTACACACACATGCTCACATGGCAGCAGGACACACACTCCTGGTCGTGGACGGAGCAAGTGTACGTTAAAAAGACAAAACAACTAAAGAATCATGTGTCTTTGTATTAAAGTATTAAAATGCATCATCTGACCTTTGCTGCATTTCTCCTCCTCCTGTTTCTCCTTTTAGAAATAAATACCAAAAAACCCAAGAATTTGACAGTTGCCTGAGTTTCAATGTTCATGTGTTTTCTAATGAGCTCATCTCCTCTCCCTTCTCAGTCTTTTGGCCTGATGTGCACCCAGCTGGCCTGTTACCACGGAGTGAAGGTTCTGACGACGTCGCATTCGCCGCAAAATCACACTTTCCTGGAGCAGCTTCGACCCAGCGTAGGTCTGTACGGGTCCGTAGCTCTATTATCTGTATCACACCCTTTCTGTGTGCGTTAAACTAAATTTTCAACAAAAAAATCACATCAGCTATTATAAAAATCTTCTCTTTGCTGATCATCTCATGCTCTTTTACTCTGATTTCAACCTTTTCATCTTTACTTTCTGTGTCCTCACCGTCATGTGTTCCTCAGGGGTTCAGGATCCTTTATTAGGTGAGATCTTTTCTCTCCATCTTTCTAACAGACTAACCTGCTTCCTCGCTGCATTTCTAATTCTTACTGAAGTAAACTGGTTGTTTAACAGTGTAATTATCAGTATATAAGCATTTACTGCTCATTTAAATTATTTGTTACTTTCATAATCAAACTAAATGAATAGAAATGGTTATATTCTAATAGTATAAAAGGTAGATTGAATGAAAAGCTGCTGCCCCCATGTGGATAACATTAAAAACTGCAAACACGGCAACTTAAAACCTCATTGGATCAGATTTGTGGTGTAGACAGGAGGAAACAGTTTTAGTGTATTCAAATAAACTAGAGTCGCTTGTGACATCATTTGTTTATGTTTGAAGCCAGAGTCATTCCCGTCTATAACGGCTCATCAGAGCTGCTGCCGCTGGTGTTGGAGGAGACAGGAGGACTGGGAGTGGATATAGTGATCGACTCAGGAGGTAAAAACACACTCAACGCTGATAAACACTTAAAAATGGACATTAAATCTGTCATGGTGGCTTCTGAGTGGTTCTATACAGGCCGAGGCTCCTTCTCCTTCATCTGACCGTCCTGACACCGGAGCATTTTGCTGTGTTTGTGTTTGCAGTTCATCTGCTGGATGAGGAGGAATCAGAGGAGATGAAACTACACCTGCACAAACATGACATCATCAGTGCGCTGGCAGTGGGGGGGCACTGGGTCACGTCCCACCAAGACCTGCAGGTGAGCGAGAGCCGGACCTGGAAGCTGCATCTTTACTGTTGTGTTTCATATCATCTCTGTCTCTAAAATCAGAAAGCATTAGAAAGCACCTGTGGTTTTAAAGTTCTGTGTCTTTGTATTTTACAGCTGGATCCTCCAGACTGCAGATTATTGCATCTCAAATCAGCCTCTCTGTCGTTCCTCAATCCTGAAGTGTGGACGGCTTCCTCAGCTCAGCAAGGACGATACCTCCGTATCCTCTGTGTGCTCCGAGTGTTTAATGTACAAACATAACGAACACAATCAGGCTGCTGTCTGCTTTAAGGTCTTTAACAACCTTTATTAACAGATATTCTGAAGGACATCGTGGAGAAGATGTCAACTGGAGTTCTCAGGTAAATCCAGAAACAGCACCACCTGGCTGTGAGACTTTTATATCAGACACATTAAAGCAAATTGTAAAATTTGTGTGTGGATCCCCCCTAAAATCCACACACTATAATCTAACCCAATCAAATCCAATCTGTGTGTCTGGTTTCACTCTGTGTCTGCAGACCTCAGCCGGAGGAGGCGGTTCCTATCTACGAGGCCACAGTCGCCATGGAGACCGTCCAGCGTCGGCAGAAGAAAAAAGCAGTTGTTCAGCTCTAAGTAATTCTGCTGAGATCTGAGGCAACGTTTAGTTCAATGAACTAAATGAATGAACTGATTCAAACACGATTGTTTTTACGTTTAATTGTTTCTCGGGGCTGAAACAAGTCAGAACGAACATCATGTGGAAGATAAAGGAGATAAACCTTAAGTCGTCCTTTCATTACGGTGACAACACTGAGAAACAGGAACTCATATGAAGGGATTTTCCTTCAAACACACATTCACGATATGATATAACAGGAATCGCAATTTATGTTGCCGTCATAAAAAGTGTTGTGTGATGTTACTTTACTTGAACGATCAAATTAAACTCTTGGAATTAAGAGAATCTTATTTTTTTATTACTGTACTGTGACATTTCATTAATAAATAAAAACAATTAAAACATGATAAAACATTTCTCTCTTTAAGAGTCCAGAGGGATACAGGAGTCATTCTAGTAAACTGTGTCTGAGACCTTTGGCTCTAATGATGGTCGTGGTGAGCGTCCCACTGTCTTGCAGCGTACCAGGAATCAAACCTGATCACAGGACGTCCTGCAGCCTCTGTCAGCCGCACTGGTCGACAAGCAGAACAGGAACATGGAGACTGGCCAGCGTCTCCAGTTACTCCAGTGATATTAACAACAATTGCAATGAGCAGACAAGCGCACCAATCAGATGTCAGCTCACAGTGTCAACATCAGGTTGGCATGGCAACGGTTCGTCCGGTTGTGTCATCATGCCTCGCAGTGCCTCAAGACAGTGTCCCAGGATGCACCTCTCCTCCTGTCGCAGTGACTGGACCACGTCAAGCTGCTCCCTGACGGACTGGTCACACTGCTGCAGCAGGACGGAGATCTACACACACACAAATCATGTCATGTGATGCATCACTGTTTGAGTGTGTGTGTGTGTGCACGTTCACACACCTTATCCAGAGCGGTGTGTGTGTCCTGTAGAAGTCGCTGACAGAGCGTCTCAGCCGTGCGGACGCTCCACTCCTCCCTCTCTTCACACACCGCCTGGCCGAGCAACACTGCCTTCCACTGGTGACTGTGAGAAACACACACAGCGTTAAAGCAGAAAAGGCATGTGGTCCTTTTGTTTGTGTGTGTGTGTGTGTGTGTGTGTGTGTGTGTGTGTGTGTGTCTTACTACAGTGTTTGTGGCATGGACAACAGCCTGAGAGCCGTCATCAGCCTCCAACTGAGGCCGTCGCTGGACACAGTCAGGTTCCTGAACGAAGGGAGGAGCAAGAGGAGGGTTATTAGATACATTTTCAAACTTACCTAAACTGTCCAGAACTTTCGTGCAGGGAAACTTGCCAACTAACCAAAATATAAAAGAGGATCGATTGTGAGCTAGAGATTTTCAATGAGAAAACATTTTATATTCCACTGTATGATTCTTCTTTAATAGCAGTGATGTTACCGTCATGGTTTGTGTATAAAAAGTGTTTATACATAATATTAATGAAATGTCATTTTAAAATCACTCACTGAACCAGTTTGTTCTCTTGAAGAAACTTCATCTTCTGGATCAAACTCCTGTCGCCTCTTAAAACGTCACAGAGAAGATCTGAGGGATTCAAACATAGAGGTATAACATTTTAAATATTAAAATGATTTAATGGCCTGAATCTCTCTTTATTTACTCACGAATACAATGTTAAGTTTATCGTAGTAAGACATCAGAAATATATTTTTCTGTAAAAGTAAAACATCTCAAACATATGCAAAACAAAACGGTTTTGCCGGGAGCTGCTTCAGCCACAAATACACAAACAGTACTTTACCTGTGTCTACATACACCACACTGTGAGGGTTGTTGGGGGCGACGAAGCCGTACTCTAACAACAGGCGGTGGTTGTCATGGGAACCGTAGTTTATGAAGGCCTGCTGGTAGCACGGTGTCCCGGAGACGCTCCTGATGTCATAACATCTCGTCACGTCATTGAAACTCGCTTTTACCTGGAACCAAAAACAAAATGTTTTCATAGGATTTTCAAAACTCGTTATTGATTCTCCATCTTTATAACTGTCCTGTCACACTGTAGTTTACCTGCACGTCAGGCTGGTGGTTGAGCAGGTCCAGGAAAGGAGCTAAAGCGTAAACATCCTGTCCGGACAGGAAGTCGTTGGATGGGTGGGACATGAAGACGGAGCGTGTGTTGACACTGCACCACGCCCACCTGGAGGAGAGAGGATAACAGATCAACTGAGAGACCAACAGTCCAACACCTTTCAGTCTCAAAGCATTTTCACCATCATACAACATTACAGTGGAGAGATCTGTATCTATAAAATAATATATAAAAATAAATTAACTAGCTCAATTAATATGGATCTTTTTGGGGGCTGATATATATATAAATATATAAAAATAATTAGCAATGAATCCTAACATGTTATCAAACCATAAACTTTAATGTAATTAAATATAAATAAAAAGGAAACATAAACACAATGAAATACATCAAATGTGAAATAAGAAAATATTTTTTTTATTCTGTTAGTAAACGTTTTCATGGCAGCAAACACACCAATATGTCTGTGAAAGGCTCGTATCAGCTGATCTTATCGGCCAAACGAACAAAACCTGTCAGCCTCTACAATAAAGTACAACTGGTGTGTGTGTGTGTGTGTGTGTGTGTGTGTGTGTGTGTGTGTGTGTGTGTGTGTGTGTGTGTACCTCAGTGATTCATATGTGAACACCTCCTCCACAGGCAGACTCAGGATTGGCTGCAAGGATCTGGACCAAAAAAGAATCACTTACAATTTGAGGACGTCTGAACTCCTTTGAAGAATTACATGTTTCGAGATGTGCACAAATACATGTACTATGTTTGTTGTATGGTTTGTATTATGATGTCGCCTCGGGCACGTGGACTCCTGTATCAGTAAAGTCTTCATTGTGTTGTAGTTTGCAGATATGTGACCTGGAGTGCTCTCTCTCAATGTGTCAAATGAACTATTAACTTCGAGCAACACAGAGGCTGTTCTGTGAGGAGGTCACGTGAGGTTTGGTTGAACTTTATCCTCCAAAATATAGAACGTTGTCTTCGGCTCCACAGAAAAAAAGGCAACATAGATTACAAAATAAATAAATAATTTATAATAATAATAATAAACAGTACATCTTCTATATTTATAATAAGCATTTAACATTTTAGTTGCACAAAAGATGTCTCGGGTTTGTCTTGGGTTTGTCGGCTCCTGGCAGATTAAAAGCTAAAACCTCTGCGTATCCATTTTAAATACACAATCTTTGTTATCTGTTATCTGTATAAGTCCCAGAGTATTTAAAACATCTGACCCTTTGAACAGGGTGCGTCTGGAATGCGTTGTTTACTGCATTCAACCATTTCTATGGTCTTATTAATGTTTATGTCCCGAGCGCTCGACTAGCAGCAGCTCTGTGGGGATGCAACAGGATTACAGTTCAGACTTTCTCCTCCACTGTCCCTGTTTGCATGTTCTCGCTGTGCCTGCATAGTGTGAATGGTTTGTCTCTGTACTGTCTATCATCCCTGTGATAAACTGACAACCTGTCCAGCTGCTGGGATTGTCTCCAGCTGCCCTGCGCTCCTCAAACATTAAACAACCTTTCAAGCACCAGGTTAATATTTGCACGTCACTGGAGGAAATGTTGCAATATCACAGTTTAAAAGAGCTTTATCTAAAGATACTGATACTCACACACAAAGATTTAATCTCAAATTCTGCAAGTCATGTCACATCAACACAAACTTGCCCTCACACGCCTTCACACTCCCTCACACACAACCTGAGCAACTTGCTTCAGCGACCTTTGTCCCAAACTCACCTGAAGAAGTCCCGACTGGAGGAGTGGAGCTCTCGTACCGCCTCCCTCTGCTCTAACGCCCTGCTCCGCACACAGGCAGGCAGAAGCCTCATGATGTCGTCTGTGAAATAGACGGGGCAGGTGTAAGTGGAAGGCAGCACAGCGATGTAGGGGAACCAGTTAGAGGCTTCTCCTCTGTGCCGCTCACACACGAGGAACGCACAGAGAGCCACCAGGGGAGAGACCCGCTGCTTCCAGCTGCAGGGGAAAACAGAGACAGTTCGGATGACTCTCTGATTCTAATCTTACAGATATTAAAGGAGATATAATATTTACATCTACTGTTTCACTGATGTAAAAGGTGTGTTTCAGTGTTTACCTCTTGATAAACGGCCCCAGGTCGCTGATGAGGACAGTGGAGGTTGTGAGGAGACACGACTCTGGCAGAGAAATGACGAGCTGGCCGGGCTGAGGCAGAGAAGAGAGATTTAAAACACAGCTCACATGTTTCTACACAACTGAAGCACAACACTCGATCCAGGACAGATTATTAATATCTGCACGAAGCATTGAACCTCAAAACCCTCCGGCTGGGCGTCAAAATCCCTGATCAAGTAAAATGTTATTAAGAGTCAGTTAAGCATGAATAACACTCATTGTTAAAAAGTCATTTTTACTGAACTCATTAAACACAATCACAGTATCCATGACTGTAAATGAGTTGGGTCAAATAGGATTTTTTGTTTATTCCTATTACAGAAAATAATATTTCTTTGTGTTCATGTAGGTCTTGGTAAAGTTTCAAAACAGAAAAAGCATTAACATCATTGTTTATATATAAATCTGATATATTAGTACTGCATAAGCCTGCTTACCTTTATAGTTTTGAGAGTCTGCAACCCTCTACCTGTGTCTGCACGGACAGAGAAACACAAACTTTAGCAATATTTCTGCAGTTTTATTTACTTTAATGTTTCAAATTTTAGCACAGCAGATAATTAAATTCAAACCCCTTTTCATGTTCATACTAGTCACATAGTAACAGAAAACTAACAGGATGTTCTTGAGGTATTTATTGAGGATATGACATTATTTAGCCTACATTCATATCACAGCATCAAAGTAGAAAGTAGGACACCAGAGTCGTACCGGTGAAGAGAGCCGGCTGCAGCAGGGAGGAGGTGAATCCTCGCTGGTGGAGAAACTTCATGAGCCTCACGTACTGGAGCTGATGACACAGAGACACTGAGGAGACAGAGACAGAGAGACAGAGAGAGAGAGAGTGAGACAGGTGATGGAGGAGACCTGCAGAGACCACCAGAGACACCACACAGGACTGCAACAGATGTTTTTCTACCCGACTGGACGGAGCTTTCACATTTCTGCCTCCTCTTCCTCGCTGCTCGTCCAGCTCGATGGCTGCGATCCCTCATGACACCGCATGAAGCTGTGACCCCCTGTGGTGGCAGAACACACACACACACACACACACACACACACACACACACACACACACAGTGAACACAACTTCACATGGACAAAGGTCAATTAAACCAGTTTAGACACCGATCACTGGACACACTGGACACCTGACTTTCACCCAAAACCTTCACTGGTGCTTAAACTGTGTCTTTAGTGGTCACATGATTAAACCCTAAAACACTCCCATCATGCACCGCTCTCACGGACACATCAACACAGAGTAAAGTATATTTATCATCTTAGTACCTGTGGATTAAATAAAGAAAAAATAAAAGCTCAGTACCTGGAAAATATCAAAATCAGTTTTTTAAACATCGACCCTGCGCGGCGACGCCTTCTCCCGCCCACGTGGTCAGAGTGTTTACTTCCGGGTGTGCGCGGTGACGCTGCGCAGAGACTCCTCCTCCTCCACCTCCTGCAGCTTCTCTCCCTCCTCTCCTCGTTCCCGTCGTTCTCCTGCAGCTCTTCGCTTCTTCTCTGCAGCTTCAGCAGCTCCTCATCCTCAGGTCACAGTAAGAAACCTCACTTCATCCTCAGATACAAACTCAGCGAGTTGTTCACTGGGGAAATGTGGATTCATCTGGTTTTGATTGAACGTGTGTAAAAAAAAAAAAAATGTTATGCAACTGGAATCGGGTGAAAGGTTCACACTCGAGTTTAAAACGATGAAAACAAGGAACTCGTGATGTGAACATTTCGTCTTTTTACTGCTGTTTATAATTATATATCCTTATATATGATAATAATCCTGCAGATTTACTTGCTAAACCTGTTTTGATAGCAGTTTGTAACAGGACTTAATGTTAATACAGTTACCACAGCTCTGAATGTGTCACTGCAACGAACTAAATCACTGTTCAGAGGTAAATTGTCTTATTTTAGTTAGAAACATGTGCATCTTGATGTATTCAGAACCAGATTCCAGCTGTTTGGACATTTAATCGACAATTTTAAAACATTAAACTTTTATCATCTAAATTCTCGTTGATAAACTTGTATTTACTTACCTTTTAGTTTTCTTGGATTATAAAACTGGAAACTGAAATTTGGATTTCTCACTGTTCTCTCGCTGGGATTGTCACCATGACTCAGCAAATCTTATCTCCCTTCAATCTATGCCTTCCCCCATGGAGTGACTCAGCATCTATTCAGACAAAGTTGTTCAGTTTAAAACGAGGAAAACAAGGAACTCGTGATGTGAACATTTCGTCTTTTTACTGCTGTTTATAATTAAATATCCTTATATATGATAATAATCCTGCAGATTTACTTGCTAAACCTGTTTTCATAGAAGTGTGTAACAGGACTTAATGTTAATAAAGTTACCACAGCTCTGAATGTGTCACTGCAACGAACTAAATCACTGTTCAGAGGTAAATTGTCTTATTTTAGTTAGAAACATGTGCATCTTGATGTATTCAGACCCAGATTTACCTTTTTAGTTTTCTTGGATTATAAAACTGGAAACTGAAATTTGGATTTCTCACTGTTCTCTCGCTGGGATTGTCACCATGACTCAGAAAATCTCCCTTCAATCTATGCTCTCCAGCATGGAGTGACTCAGCATCTATTCAGACGAAGTTGTGAAAGTGTTTGTCTTCACACGGCTGAAAACTGCTTGTGTGTTTAATGTGTAATGTTTTCTTCATGTTTTAATAAAGACTATTTATTCATACACTAATCTCTCTCTCTCTCTCTCTCTCTCTCTCTCTCTCTCTCTCTCTCTCTCTCTCTCTCTCTCTCTGTGTGCAGACATGTCCACTAAGGTCGCCGTGGTAACGGGCAGTAACAAGGGCATCGGCCTGGCCATTGTCCGAGCGCTCTGCAAACAGTACCAAGGAGTCGTGTACCTCATGTCCCGAGACGAGTGGGTAACTCCGCCGGCTGCACCCCCACCTGTCGGCCTCGCCTCAGTGTCATTTCTCACTTATGTTTGATTCCTAAAGTACATTTTGGTTGTGTTAGTATTTTTAACTGTCTGTGATTTCTGTGTGAGGCTGTCGGTTCAATTTTAAAATGAACCATACGTTCCAGGGCGCGTGGTCAGGAGGCCGTGGCGGCTCTGGGCTCGGAGGGACTGAAGCCCATGTTTCACCAGCTGGACATCAACGACCTGAGCAGCATCACCACCGCCGTCGCTTACTTCAAAGACAAGTACGGAGGAGTGGACGTCCTCGTCAATAACGCTGGGATCGCATTCAAAGGTCAGATTAGAATTACACGCTGATACTTCACTGGAGGCAGACACACAAATAAATACTAAAACCATGTCATGTTATTTGTGGAGGAGGTCATATATACACTCTAAATACTCTCCCTCTCCTCAGGGGCTGACCCGGCTCCTTTCGACGTCCAGGCGGAGGTCACGCTGAGGACAAACTTCTTCGCCACCAGAGACATGTTGACTCACTTCCTGCCGATCGTCAAAGCAGGAGGTGAGGACTGTGGACCACCATCAAACTGCAGGTGTTCTGCACCTGCAGTTTGACGTGAGAGAGACTGGGAGAGTCACACAGCGAGGTTTGTGTTTTGTGTTTCCAGGTCGTGTGGTGAACGTCTCCAGCTTCGTCGGCTATCGTGCCCTGACCCAGTGCAGCCCGGCGCTCCAGAAGCGTTTCCGCAGCGAGGACATCACTGAGGACGAGCTGGTGGGACTGATGCAGCAGTTCGTCGACGCCACCAAGAAGAACGAACACAAGCAGGGCGGCTGGCCTGAGACGGCGTACGGCGTGTCCAAGACCGGCTTGACGGTACGATCAGTCTGTCTGCAGAGTATAAACCGCTTCTCTCAACTGTCCAGTTTAATAAGACCGGGAAAAACCAGATGCGATTGAAATTGAACCTAGAAACTAGATGCTTCTTTAATGCCACATTTCTCATTATAGAAAAAGTGATGGATCAAACGTGTTCATGTTTGTGTTTTTAGACTCTGACCATGATCCTGGCTCGTCGTCTGTCCAAGGAGAGACAGAGCGACAAGGTAAACTGAACTCTAACAAATCTCCCAGCTTACACACATCGTGCTAGTTTGCTTCAACATGTAAAAGGATTTAAATAATGTTCAATTGGACATTTTCTTTGTCCGGCTAATTTATGGGTTGTTATTTATTTTGTTTATAGATCTTGCTGAATGCCTGCTGTCCAGGATGGGTGCGCACCGACATGGCTGGAGATAAAGCCCCCAAGTCACCAGACGAGGGCGCTATCACTCCGGTGTACCTGGCCCTGCTGCCGCCCGGAGCCACTGATCCTCATGGGAAGTTTGTGTCTGATAAGGAGGTTCAGGCCTGGTGAGAGGGTTAAAGGGTGTGTGTTGGGTTGGATAGGGTTAGTAACTGTGCATTATTCTTTCTGGGTGCTTTGGAAATTCTTTTTTTTCCTAAAAATATTTTTCTACATGTAAAAGAGAAAATGTGCTTTAACCAGGAAAAAAAACAAAAATGTTCTGAAATCAATAAAAAGTTTTTCTGGCAAAAAGTTCTGCAACATTCTTTTTCATTAAAACGTCACATAACTATTGTCAAGACATCACATTACACATATGTATCAAATATCCTAATGTTAGTTAATGAACAGACATTAAACATTGTTAGAAGACAAATGAACAAACGCTGACTGGGTCAAAATGACACACACACACACACTCACACACACACACACACACACACACACACACACACACACACACTCACACACCAGTCTAACATTTCAGTTAGGTCGATACAATCACAGACATGTTGGTATTAGCGTTTATATTCACCACAATGAAAACCTTTACAGAATAAACACAAAAGCAGAAAAGATGTGCTTTCATGTTTTCATGGTACGTAAATAAAGTTTCTTATCTTAATTATAAAGACAAGTCTGTGGTGTCCTCAGCTGCAGCCGCTCTCACCTCCATCATTGTTGTTTCTTCTCAGTCTTAAACTCCAAGAGGACAAAGGAACCAGAGAGCACTTTCCCCAGTGTCACTTACAGAGTTTCACTGAAGCCAAATGTAATTTCCACTTTGCCCCGAGGCCTTGAGAATCATTATCCATCTCCAAAATGTGTTCGATAAACACGTACACCTGCATTCTGATATCTCTCTCCCTCTCCCCAGTGAAATCCAAATGCCCACAGCGCTTGTTAAAGCCAAGTGCAAAGAAGGTCAGAGACGAGGAAACAAATATTTATATTGTGTTTTTTTTTTTACCAGAGATAAACATGATTTGTACAGAAATGATCCCGTGGATATCCAGATTTTATTCAGCTTTATCTCTCCCTGTTTGTGTGTTTTAAATCTTTGAGGCAATAACACAGAGGACTGTTTGGGTTTCGTGCACAGTTTATACATTCTGTGTGTGTGTGTGTGTGTGTGTGTGTGTGTTGTTCAGACCCCAGTAAAGCCCTGATTACCTTGTAGATAAAAGAAATCTACGCAGCCAGAGAACGAGGGAGCGAGCCGGAGCGAGAGATGGCCACAGATGATAATCCTCTGATCCCTGCTGTGTGCCAGAGGAAAGCCCGCTCTCGTCGTCATGGTGACCGTGGCTGTAATTGATGCACGAGCGTTATAATCACTGTATTGATCCTGAGGTGGGGAACTCCCTCAGAACTCAAACACAACAAACACACACACACACAACAATTGACAACAACAACACGTGTCGATAAGATTTAACTGAATTTATCTGAACTGAAACTTTATTTACAAGGTCACACCATCATTGTATTTAATTCTATTTTTATTTCATTACTTATCTGGATCAGATGAATTTAAAGTTGGTTTCATCACGGACTGTTGGGCCTTGGTGGAGGAATAACTCCACTGATACCTCAAAACCTTTTTGTGCGGACAGATGTATCAGCAACATCTGGATCCATCTCCTCTTTGGTTTATATTACAAATGAAACGTTGGTGTCCAGCTTCACTGTCGACATGTGCAGGTCGTGTCGTGTCGCTCCCCTCAGTGTTGCTGCCGTTCCCACTGTTCACCACAGGATGTCTGTAAAGCACCACATCACTCCACAGCTCTCCTGCAGATGCTGCTCATCACAGATTCCCTGCGTTTACAGCCTTTCTGCATTCTGGGCCTCAGCATGAGCTTCCTGCATCCACCCCCCCCCCCCCCCCCCCCCCGTCTCTGTCTCTGTTAGGTGAAGCCAAATGTTGATCAAATTAAAATAAATAGACGTTGTGAAGCCAGCGACTGTGTAAACAGCAAACAGCCACTGATGTGTGCTCTTGAATGACCTTTACGAGGATGTGACGCTCCTCACAAGGATGGCAGAGGAAGAGTTATGGTCATTTTAGGTCAGTCGCCATTTATAGGTGCTACTAAATCTGTTTTATGCCCGTTCAAAATGTGTCCGGCGGTGCGTGGCGTCGCTGCAAAAAATAGCCTGATGGGAGGTAATGGCTGCTATTTACAAAGCAGTGAAGCAGCAGTCTGTGATGTC
Source organism: Hippoglossus hippoglossus (assembly GCF_009819705.1). Taxonomy (NCBI): domain Eukaryota; kingdom Metazoa; phylum Chordata; class Actinopteri; order Pleuronectiformes; family Pleuronectidae; genus Hippoglossus; species Hippoglossus hippoglossus. The sequence goes on from NC_047165.1 coordinate 3,584,514, forward strand.
ACTGTGATGTCAGTCAAACCCGCCAAGTTTGATGTTAAAAAATTGAAGGACACGCTCAGAGAAAATGGAAGCAGCATAGATGGAGCAGTGTAACGTCCCAAATGTAGTTTAAAACTCGAGTGTAAGTGACCGTGGATAACGCCACTAAGGCCCAGCAGCCCCGTGTGGAAACCACATTTAAATCTGGCAGTTTTTTTATTTGGATCTGCGCCAAATTACACACACACATAAAAATCAGCCCAGAATTGGTGGAAATGCCAAAAAAACGCACCTCACAGTGTTAGGAAATCAGGATAAAAATGTCCGTGTTCCGCCGCTTTTTGGGTCAATTTACATTTTGGCCCATGTCCCGTCCTTCCAGCACGTTTTGTGGAATTCCATTTCGTAGATTTTTGGTAATCCTGGTGACAAACAAACAAACAAACATGTGGATATTTTTGCAATACAAACTTCATCCTCTGGGTTTGAGCTGTTCGTCCACTCTGAGATTTTTACAAAACGTCTTCCAGGAGCGTTTGGGAAGTGACAGCATCACAGTTTACTTCCACTTTTGCTTTGTGTAATAAACACACACCAGAAACAACAACAGATATGGTGGCTTCATACTGTTTTTTCTACGTTTGGTCAGCACTGCTATAGGACTCATTACAAAACTGCATCTAAATCACTGCGTCACATTACCGACGTCTGTCTCACCCAACAACACAGGACCAAAGGATTCCTCGCTGGTATTTGACAGATCGTTGATGTAGATGTTGTCGCCACCTACTGGCCACACACACTTGTTTGAGTGTTTTAGTCGCGTTTGTGTTCTCGTCTGGACGGAGATGTTCTGTAAAACAAACGTTGCGTAGAAAAGGCCACAGCCTCCAGATGTATTAAACGAGAGAGGGTTGGGGTTAGTGTTGTGGTCCGGTCGACTCCAGATGTGGCAGATGTGTTGCTGAGGAGGAAACGAGGCGTCGACTGAAGGTTTTTGGACGAGCGGCTGCTGAGAAAATCAAAAGGACGGACAGAAAGACGGACAGACCAGTATTCCTGGATTCATTAGTGGGATATGGATTGTTGGTTCAGGTTTGAATTTAGCTCATGTTGGGTTGAGGCTAAGGGTTAGTGATTAAATGTCAGATTAAATGTCACGTTTATATGTCAGGAGAGAAATCCAGCTCCACGGAAAAAAGCAAGAGCGAGGAAAAAAACCTTGCTTTGCTGCCATTTCATGCTGCTGCTCGTCTCCTGGACAAATGTGCGCACTCAGCCGCCGGTCTTTTCTTTTCCTGCTCTCTTTGCAGGGACATAAGCATAACATCAAAGTGGGTGGCGGCTGCAGGGAGGGAGAGTTGAACCCAGATGATCTGTCAGCTCTACAGGAAGCTGCGTGTCCACTCCAGAGACCATCTTCACAGGAGCGGCGCCTCATTCTCCTGCTCTGTGATGGAAAGGACTCGCTGCTGACATCACACAGAGCCGCGTGTCTTTGGAGCCCTGAAATGTAGAAGAAGAGGGGAAAAATGAAATCACAACATCAGCAGGGGAGGAACTTCAGAGTAACAACACACACGACAGGGGGAGGTTTCTACAAGACAAACGATTTAAACGTTGAAGGAAAACACCCCCACTTAGTGGAGGAAGGAGAGAACACTCACAGGGAATAATCCATGGATCTTGATTTTAGAAATAATCAGGTGCCTTTAATTGAGTGTGTGGTGCGATATAGATTGTGGTGCTACACAACCTCCCTTGCTATTGGTCAACTCTGTGGCGTCGCCAGTCAAAGTTCACCAAAGTTGAACATCGAACCCTTCACCGCAAGACGCTCGCACAAAAAAAAAGGCGTGAACAGGAGTCGAAGGTTAATGGAATAAATATCTTGTAATATTCTGAAACTGATAAAAAAAGGCTTTTAAAGCATCATATACTTCAAAAGGTTTTGCATGATTTTGAAGCTGTGTTGATGTTTTAGAATCTGTTCTCCCTGTGCATCAGTTTGTTTCCCAGGTTTGAAATGTTAATGCTGATCTGAACACCGGTACACATACGTTAGAAAAAAAGTTCTGAAACATTGAAACTTGACTTTTGAAAGGGCAAATCTTTATTTTGGAGGGATATATTTATCCTATACAAGTTTTGCTACATTAGCGTATGTGTGACCATGAATCATATTTCTGACTTCAGCCTCCACTACTGGTAAAGTTGAACAATCCCTCCCTTTGGTTTGACCTGGAGACGCTGAGATAAATGAGCTAAAGACAAAGAAATCAAAACAGCAAATATCAAAACCAAATAGACAGCCTCAGGCCTAATCTACACGTGTGAATCATCGTAATTAATTATCTATTCAGATCTAATTCTTTGGGAACCAACACTCGGCCTCTTCCGGTGCCTGAGGCAAAAACCACAGCATCCTTGAGAGCGTGAGGAGTGAAATATTCATGGTAAGTTGAGATAAAGAAGGTTAATTACAGACTAAATAATCTCCATTACAGCACATCGTGAGTCTGCCCTGTGAAGTCAGGATGTCTGCAGCTGCAGGAACACGGTTAATCACATTTGCTTTCAGCGCAGATTCTGCACCAGCGTGTAATTGGGTCTTTAGAAGAAAGTGTTTGGAGATACTGAGGTGCTCCTGCTCTGGTCATCGTGTCAATAACTACAAAGCAAATCCTCCTCTGATAACTTTGGATTCTTGAGTGGCTGATTATTTGATGTTGACATGTGCTGAGTAGACGGTTGTTTGTTCCCTGGAATACTTGATGTGCCTCTGGGGCGGCTAAATTAACTCTGACGGGCTGAACTTATTAACGCTGGCACTTTGTTGTTGTTTTTAAAAACACACTTGGATGATTTCGCTGCTCGGAGATAAAGCGGCGTCAGATATCAGTGTCTGGCGTTTCAACACCACGACGTGCAGCTGACGAATAAAACAGAATATAAAGTGTAACCAATGGCTGCGTCTGAAATCACTCACTTATCAATACAAAGTCCATTATATAGCGAATTCACCATTTTATAGTGCAGTCTGAAAGCTTAGTGACATTTTTTATAGTGCCTACAGTGGATTTTGGACAAAGCCAATGTTTTAAAAGCTGCAGGGATTAGACAAGTGCATCTGCTAATAAACCCACTCTCTTCTCTCCTCAGTCTTATGTCCAACATCCCTGATTGGACCAAACGAGGGAGCAGCGATCAGGAAGCTGAGACGACGGCACGTTCCCGTCTCAACGTGGGAAATTCAGTCTCACGCCGACTGTCTCCCCTGAGCTGAAAGATCTTTCCTTCAGTTATAAACCTCAAACAAGCACAATACAGAATCTGCCCCAAACGTCTGAATCTTGCTAGAGAGAACCCTCCACTCTTACTGACAGCAAGGAAAAGATAATATCATAATGAGGAAAAAGCAGGAAATAATTAAAAGCCTTGGAGAATGGTTAACTGTAAATATGGAAACAGAATAGAAATGTCTGAGAAACGTATCCCTGCTATGTTATCGTTTCCTCGCTGCTGCTGCTGCTGCCTCTCGATGCTCAGGAAGGAAAACAGCTGAAGCCATTTTTTAATGCACCAGTAAAGTTTGCATCCGTCCCTGTGAACAATAACGTGTGAAATATCACAACTGCCCTGAACGATGGAAACTGACTCAAGGGTCTTGACGAGCACAATCGTCTGCAGCTCGCTAATTCAATTAAAATGTCTCAGACGTTGGTGTTAGTGGACAAATGAATAAATTAAAAAAGACCCGGAGAACAATTTGAAAGACAGAGTTGCTTTAAATATCTAAAGGAACGATGCAAATACCAAACACAAGATATATACATTCATTTAAATCCGACAGACAAACAAACAGATGAAAACATAACCATTCTTTTTTTAGGTGATCTTATTTCTTTGGTCCCTGAAGCACAGCCTGCAGGTGAACTGAGGCTGAATTCTGTTGTAGATTAGTCAGAAAAAGTCTCATTTGCAGGACGATGATGGGCAGAAAATGTATTTAGGTCCACTGCAGTATTACCTGAGAGTCTCACCTGAAAATCTGAAACTCTGTGAGCAGACACAAAAAGACATTGTGAATTGTTTCGATAGAGTTTTTTTGTTTGAATACGCTTTGTATAAATCATTAGATCTACTGAGACAAACGGACATGACCCCGAACAGAAGTCAGACTTGATGCTAAATGTTTCTAGGTCACTCACGTTGAACTCTTCAGATCATTGTCAGATCAAGAGTCGTCTGTGGGGGGGGGGGAAAGCCTCCTCCCACGTGACCGGGGCGAGACTGTCGCCTCTCGTTACTGTGAAAGTGGGTCAATGACAATCAAGGAGCATTAGAACGAGATACGGCTGAAGACCTCCCCTGTGGAACCTGTGGATCACATGTGAGGAAAATTATTCTGTTGAAATGAAAGAGTCAAATGCAAAAACTAAATTCTGCCACAAACCTCTGAATCAGAACTTTTAATAAAAAATCTATACTTTATATTTTTGAGAGTCGATAAATACTATTAAACATAATATTGCAATTAGTTATCGATATTCTTTTACACCACTAGTAAAACTACACATTTCTAATCCAGGTGCTGAATAAAAAACAATATTGATGTTTTTCAATCTTAACTGAGTCGACTGCTCCTCCTCCTGTACAGAGTAGAACGTGTGGAGTGTGTGTGTGTGTGTGTGTGTGTGTGTGTGTGTGTGTGTGTGTGTGTGTGTGTGTGTGTGTGTGTGTGTGTGTGTGTGTGTGTGTGTGTGTGTGTGTGTGTGTGTGTGTGCGTTGTGCAGAGGGGAGTAAATTCAGTTAGCCAGGCTCTTGAAGCATCATTGCCCTATGGGAGCTCATGCAGGGCGGCAGGAGGTTTCGCTGACACGCAGACACACGGCCGTGCTGTCAGAGAGAAGTATAGACCTCAGGAGAGAGGCACTCGACTCAGGCCATCTGAGACGGAAACACACACAGACAAGTCACCGCCGCTGCTCGGTGCTCAACACCAGTATTTACACTTCATAACGATTCATGCTCGACTTAAAAAAATGTCTTGAATTCAAAAGTAGAATTGTTAGAAGATGTTGATGAGTCTTAAAAGTCCAGGATGTCAGAGGAGCTGAGAGTCTGAACCGAGCTTCATGGGTTTGTTCCTTTGTTTCCATTGGATCTGGTTAGTTTTGGTTTCACATTGTGATTTAGGGACTAAAGAATTTTGTCTGACATACATACGTCCTGTCTACCGGTACCTGACGCTGATTGGTTTGTGGATGTGTATATATGTTTACATTTCACTTCAAATTATTTGTAATTTCTTAATTTAAGTTCCATATATGTTTTTAATTTATAAATACATTTGTGGTTAACTATGAATATCAATATATAGCCTTTACAGTATATCGGCCAGGCTCTAGTTTTATGTCTTTTACGTAAAAAAAAACTAGACTTATGAACCTGATGTTTGTAAAAAGCTGGTGGAGACCAAAGATAGAGCTCAACTGGTTTTCACATCAGGCCTCGATTCATCAGACAGCAAACTGTTGGAGGTGAAGTCAGAGTTTAGACTAAATAAGGATGAACGATGTGTCTCTACTTCCTCCCAACGTTCAAACACTGAGCCAAAGATGTTCCAGGTATGGATGCCGCCATCTTTTTGGACGTTCTTGGCAGCATCTGGAGCCAGAGCCTGTGCAGCAGTGATCGAGGAGCGAAGCCGTCCCCAAAAAAAACTGTCGGGCTTTAATTTGATGTGTTTTTCTTCTTTGGAGCCAAATTCTCTTCTGTCTCTTTTTGCTAATAACGGTCTCTGCAGCGTAAACCAGAATCACAGCTCACATTTTGAGATACATTGCTTTTCTCGTCATGTCAGAGTGTTTTCCATTCAGCTCACAGCGTGTGTCGGCCTCCATGTTGTCCTCGGCTCCTCCATCAACACCTGCTCCCTCAGTTCCACCTGATCAATCCCACGTGTGAAATAATCCCTGATCAGATCACAGGAGGGGAAATCAGCTTCCTGAGCATCACCATCAATAATCACTGATCTATATTTACACCTGCACACACACACACATGCTCGTCTCATTACACTTGTTGGGACCGTTATTGATTACATGAATTAGGTAATTAGGTTAAAAAAACACATTTTACTGCAAATTGATTCTCGGCAGCCGTTTGTTTACGTTCATGTTGGTGCAGGATGAAATCATCTATCTATCTATCTATCTATCTATCTATCTATCTATCTATCTATCTATCTATCTATCTATCTATCTATCTATCCATCTATCCATCTATCCATCTATCTATCTATCCATCTATCTATCTATCTATCTATCTATCTATCCATCTATCTATCTATCTATCTATCTATCCATCTATCTATCTATCTATCTATCTATCTATCTAAATACATTTTTATCAAATATTATTTCTGTATATTTAAGTATATTTGTATGTTAAAGTTATTTGATGATATAAAAACGTCATGATTGACGGCTTAGACTGACTCGTGGTTGGCGGGACCTCGATACCGCGAAACACGCAAAATGGCGGCGCTTATATGCAGAATGTTTTGGGTTCATATTTGAACAATGGGAGGAAGTGGAGGCTCATCATCAATTCTTATTAACAGGCTACGATCCTTTGGTAAATTAAACTGAAAATGAGCCACAGGTTAAAAAGTAATAAAAGGTTAAATATGTAAATCACAAGCATCAACCTTCACCCTCTTATTTTATAAAACAAAGTTAAATTAAATCCTTAAATCACACGTGTAGCCGATGACATTCAGGCATCACACATCAGTTCAGACCTGTTAACACTCGGATCTCTCTCAGTACTTGGAGCTCACACCCCCACTCAGTCTGGAGAGGGAGAACATGCTCCTCCCTCCGCACTAACAGTCTTCGTGCTTCACTTCCACAGACACTGAGGAGCCTGAATGAATAAGAAACAGACAAAAGTGACGACTAATGATCCGAGATATTCTGTGTGAGGTAACGGGTCTTCGTCGCATATCAAACAGAGCGTGAGCACCGATCTGCCTCTTTCCTGAGATCCTGTAAAGCCACATGAGCCTACACTTACATCAGGGTTAAATCGTGTGGTGCAGACGCCAGGAAGCGAAGTTCATGATGAGTCTTTTACTTCTGCTGTATAGGATCCATCCTGTGCCAGATGGGTGGAGGTGCAAAGTTCGATTCCTTCAGGGGGTCGCTGTTGCAGTTTTCATTACATGTATTAGTTATTGTTCAGAAAAGGTACGATGGTATAACGTGTGAAGACGTATCTGACAGGTGCTGTCGAGGTCCCGCCCATACACGTGCTTGACCAATCGTGAGTCAGTCTCACTCATGACATCTTGAAACCAAATGACCACTTGAACATACATCTACTACGTAACATGAGAAGTGTTTATTATTAAAATGTAGTTATTTTTAGTTTACCCCATGTCCCATCTGCCACTAGGGGGTGATCAAGAGGTTTGGACTTCACTTCTGGGTGCTGTCGTGATATCAGCGTTTACTGCTTGTTCTGCTGCCCCCTGGTGGTCAATCAATAGATAAACAGATAAATAAATACAATCAATTATCAATAAATCAATTATTGTAGCTTCTGAAAGTTAAATATCTTAAACGTATAATTCTTCAAATACTAGAAAGAGAGGTAGTGAGTTCAATGTCTCACTCTTTTCTCACCTCTGGACACACACACACACACACACACACACACACACACACACACACACACACACACACACACACACACACACACACACACACACACACACACACACACACACACTTCCAGTTCAGAAGGGGTATAAATCCCACCTAAGGACCACACAAGCCTCCGAACAGAGCAAAGCCACATTTGCTCAGCTCAGTTTAAAAAGAACATGGCACAGGTTCCATGTGAGCGGGAACCAGCAGGTTTGACGACACCAGGATCACCAGTTCATTCTCTTAACAAGCAAGACGACGTGTTTTCATCCAAAGTCAAAAATGTTCTTGTAAGTCGCGCAGGTTAAGTCAAAATCTGAATATGTGAAAACCTGTGTGTGTCTGCGTAGAATCATCATCTGACTCCGAGGACTTTCCCCCTGTCCACAGATGCCTCCGCAGCTATAGCATGACCCCGGCTCAGGTGCATCTCCGGGGATCTCATTGGCTGTCACATCCCATCTCGTCACAACCTGGTTGGCCCATATGTTCCCGTGGCGGGTGTCCTCTTCCTCTGTCACCTGTGCGGCCCGTAACCCCGCTCCGAACCTGGAAGCTAGAGAGCCACCATACGGGACGCACACACCCAGCAGAGGAAGTGGTTATTTTCAGTACAGGTCACATGTGACAATAAATAAAAATAATGTTTTTTTATCCATTCAAGCAAATTCAGGAGAAAAATGTTGGCAGAGGAATATTTGTCGTCCTGCGGAGAGGTTCAGTGGAACAGAAAGAAAACACATTTTGAATATGTCTGAAATGTATATGTATATTAATTTATGTTCTTTTTTACCTACATACACCTGCAGAATACTTGAATACTTCAATCTCAACCTTCAAATTCATTTTTCTCCTTTTGCTTCTCCAGTCATGTCGGATTCTAGCTGTATTTTTATGCCTCATTGGCATCTTTCCTCCTGTTTGTGTTTTGGGCTGCAGCTGATAGATTGAAAGGTTGCTGAGGCCTGAGCTGAATGGATTTCTGTTCTGGACTCAGATGGTTTATTGACTGGAATTTTCTACCTGCTGGGAAGCTGCCAATATGCCAAACTTTTGAAAGACAGCCTTTGATTTGTCACTCCACTCCGTCGAACCTGTTAGCGCTGAAAAGGTCACATGTGTGTGCGTTGTGTGTCAGAGTGTCGATGTACATGTGTGGAGAGAGAAAAAACACAACTTCCCATATTCAGTTTTCAGTTTTGGCAGCAAAATAATACTGCAGATACTTAAAGGTTTGGACGACCGGATGAGTAGTGATTCAATCAGGAGAGACTTTGAGATACTCGACCACGGCGATGGACATGAGGACCGGAGGTAAACTGGCTGGAGAGTGAATCACTGACACTGCAGCTGACAGGAGAAGATTTAAAGTTTGACAGCAGCTACACGCTCGGCGATCGAGATTGTGGCGAAATCTGATTGGACGCCTGGAGAACCAGGAGTATAAACCATGAATAATGGAGCAGGAGATTAACTGGAGTATTCACCAAGAGCGTTAATGACGTTTCTATTTCTATTTTCTAATTTCTATTATTTGTCTTTTTCAAAGAAGAGGACGTCAACTTAAAAAGACGACGAGATTCTAGAGCTTGTTTTATTCTAGTAGAAACAACCCAAATAGACGATCATTTATCAGTTCTACGTTGCTCTGGGTTGTAGTTTTATTACCTGGTGTTAATATCTGTATCTGAGAAAGAACAACCAATTACATTACAAACTATGCATGCAAAACGTTTCTCTTAAAAAAAGTGGAAGTAGCGTTAAATGAATAATAAACACATAATAAATTAACGTATTTGAGAGTTTTTAAGGCCTAAAATCCAGATGATTGCATTGAAAACTTTTAAAGTCTTTGCAGAAACCCTGCTCAAACAATTCTCTCCTTTCTAATTAAATGCAAAATGCAATTAGAGAGGAATGTCTAAATAGACAATATAATTGCAAAACCACCTTCGTAGCATTTCAAAGAAGCCAAAGGTGAAAACAGAAGTCAAAGGAGAACCTGAGTCTAGATGAGACACAGATATTAATTATCCATGTTTGCCATTTAAGGTGGAAATGGTGAAGACAGAAGAGTAGGAAGCTCTTTGCAGCAGTGGTGCAGATAGTTTCACAGTGTTAGTGGAAAGGGCTCCACGAATACTGTTGTTCTGCTTTGCACACACAGAGGGCAACAACAACAGTACATCACCAGTGCACGTGTGAGGATGAAGTAAAACCCAAAGGACGACTGGAGATACACAGAATGAAAAAAGAAAATGTTTCTAGCTTCATTAAAGAGGAAGAGAAGCTACGATGGCGCAGATCCCATGGTCGATTTGTATGATCCAAGGAAAACAGTGGAGTGTGAATCCTTTACGATTGGAAACATTGCCGGGTGTAATGAATCGTGGCTCCAGTTATTTCACACTGATGGGAACACTGGGGAAATGGATTCACACACAGAACAGCAGTTGAGGCTCTGTTAGTCACACTAGGAATCGTTTTTTTTATTCACTCTCCTCCTCTCTTTTATCACCAGATCATCCAGACGCCTCAAACCTCCCAATTAGGTTAAAGGATAAAACTTCTGCACATCAGTTCCTTCTGTGTTTTAATGTGCAGAAAGAGGATTTCACCAAACTTCTTCCTTTTCAGTAAAAAACATTGTCGCTCAGATCGTGCAAAACTCTGTTCTTTGCAGCAAAATACCTAAAAAGTTCAAATTTCTGCAAAGGCCAGAATGAAGTGAATGAATAAGAACAATAAAAGAAACTAGATGAGTAGTGTACTCGACCTCTCTCGTCATGTTAAAGTGATACAGCACATTTAAATGTGATTTTAGAGCTTTAAACTAAATTATACGACATTTACAGGTGATAGATGGGCTTTTTCTATCACACAGACCATTCACACATGATCACGGGATTGAACCAGCAACCTTCTGGTTAGAGGACGTCCCTCTACCTCCTGATCCACAGCCCCTCAAGGCAATACAACAGGGTTCTGACTTATGCAAATCAGTCACTGCCAATCTGGGTGAGAGAGGAATTAGATCACAGATCAGTGGGTGGTGGGAATGCACCAAAAGCTGTTTGACAACCACCAGTGAAACCAGTAAAAAGAGACCCGTACACAGTGAGCCAGGACAATAACGAGCTGTGTGGTCGCATGTTTCAGCGAGAAGTTGGTAATAAGATGCAATTATTAGGACAAACAAAGCACGACAACAATTCAAGTATTTTAAATTATGGACTTTTTTCCAATGAAAGTAGAAAAATACAGGAAAATAAATTCCGTTGACCTCCGTTGTGCTGCAGTTCAAACAGACGTCTACCTTCATTAAAAGTGGCCACTGCTCTGTGGAGAAAAGATTATTTTCCCCCGTGAACTAAGCCTCTAAAATCCTATTTTGACTCCGTTTTAATTGACGTTTTTGTTTGTGAATTAGTTTGCGACAGCATTAATGTGAGATTACAAATACAAAAGTGTTCATGCTGATTATTCCTCCGGTGTGTTCCCGTCTCTGCAGATGTGGCGACGTGCAAACTCACTGTGAAACGCAACTGAACGATTTTTCACGGGCTGATAAATGAAAAACAATTTTATAACGTCAGCAGTTGTTCCTCGCGGTAAAAGAAATGGAACGTCCTGACGCACTGGACTGACTTATGAGCTGCTGGCCCATTTTGGTAAAGGCAGAAACGCTCATTCCTCCTCCTCGTCCTCTGGACATCCGGCCGTCTTGTCCTCTGGAGACGTCCGTCGCTGTAACAGACCGAAAGAAATGAAATGTCACTGTGTCGTCTGGGAAGGTGCAGTTTTCTTTTAAACACTGAAAGAAGCACCAGCAACCACTCAGTCCAACAGTTTCACTAAAGTAAAACCTGCAGTGAGATAATACGTCCAGTTGCAGCTCAGTTTAGACACGTTGATCAGTAATATTAATTGGTTTTAAAGGCCTTGAGAGAATGCAGAATAAAGTTTTTATTTGCAGCAGAAAATGTTAAGTCATCAAACAGGAGTAAAGCATTGCTTTGTTAATAATGGCTGCGCTGCAATGCAATAATTGTTCAGAGAACCATTGTTGGTTTAATTAATTGCAAACTGAGGTTTTTCCTCGCTTTGAGTCCAGCGGTGAAAACGATTCATGAATCAGATTCAACTGGGAGCAAAGCAGGAAAAGAGGAAAGTCTTATTTAATCATCTAATCACAAGCTTCGTTAAGATCTTTGTTCATCACCATCGACTGAAATGTAAATGAGTTGGGAAGGTGTCTGAGGAATCTACCTGAGCTTCAAGGACCTGGAAGGAGAAGCAGATGTGAGGTTGTCTGGTTTGTTGGCAGGTCATGATTTCAACTGTGTGATCTTGGAAGGCAGTTCACACCGTGGCTTTGACATAAGGAAGTAGGGACGGTGAAAAACCTGCCAACGTCAGAGAGTAACCAGTGGCTGAGAGTCCTGGGTCAGATGAGGACGCATCCTCTGCAATGAGGGAAAAGTCCAAAATGTGTAGGGATGGAAAACTTGCTGGTCAGAAGTGTGAAGCCATTTTGGGCAAATTCACAACAACAGGAAAATGTCTGGGTTCAGATGAGGGACGGAGACGGACAACGTCACCAGCGGATGTGATGCAATTAAAAGGCGACCAAAATAAATAAATAAATAAAATTGAGCATTATATATCATAATAAGTTTGAACATTGTTGGAATAACATAAGTACACAAGTTGTTTTTTTTAGACATTCTTATTGTTCCATATCACGTCTTTAAGCTGCCATGTGTAGTGAGTCAGAAAAAGGTGACATGTGCAGAGAATGTGAGTCTTGCAGAGGTTAAGTCCCAGAGTTCACTTCTGTTCACAGCTCCTCCAGGTACAGTGTGTGTGTGTGTGTGTGTGTGTGTGTGTGTGTGTGTGTGTGTGTGTGTGTGTGTAACCGCTTTAAGAGCTCGTTCACAACGTGTCATTTTGTGGTTTCCGGGCAACAAGAGTTTCCTCCTCAGCGTGCGTCTCCATTCAGAGCTTCTGTGTCAAGGATTAACCGCAACACGGCGAGAGTCTCCTCTGCTGCTCGGCCAGCGGATGTGTGTTGGTGTTTCTATTCTATTCCTCAAAATGCAATTTGACCTGTTTGCTGTTACTGACACGCTGCATGAAAAGAGCCCGCGCGGCGCTCTGACAGCAGATCCCAGCGGCGGCTTGGGCCCAAGATTAACGGCTGCAGAACTTCTCTGGTTGCACGGTGTGAAGAGTTTACTGCTTTAAAATACAGACTGCTCGATGGTCAATCATTTCCAGGACTTTTTGCGTGCCAGTATTATGAACCATAATATTAAATGTGCTGTCTTCTGCAGCTAACTGCCGAACCACGGCGGAAAGAAAAGCAATCTGCGCCTGTCCTCACATCGTTCACATTCTCCCACTCGCTTTGTCATGCCGGTGCAGCGGAGCAGTTTGATTCCAGTTTGTACTGAACAGTTTCCGCAGGCAAAGATTTTAAACACAGAAAGATTTCAAGAAGAAGAAGGATTGGACCTTCTGTTCTATGAAGGGGCCTCGGTTGTGACGGGATGGAGAAAGTTTTGTTGAAATCTTTTCAGCTGTTTCTGTGAAATCCTGCTGACAAACAGGTAGAAATCACAAAATGAAAAATAGAATATAATTACGTCTTATTATCCCACGTGAAGCACTTTCCTGTATAAAATGGTGCTTTTCAGATGAAGCTTAATGGATCCGTCTACAAAACATCACGAAAGCGCCGAATGCTTTTTGAGTTTCCTGGCACTCGACCGGCTGGATTCTCACATATACCTGTTAATGGACGACTGAAGTGTTTGAGGGGCGGGTTTCCGTTTTTCAACTTCAAACATCTGAGCTTGTGTTTTATTCTCAGTTCAGTGACGCTCCACAAACAACAGAGACACGTCCAGAACAAGTGGGCACCTGCTTAAAGCCGCTGGTCGTTTGAGCACGAATCATTTCCATATCGGTTCCAGCTTCAACGCTTCCATCACACCTGCACAGATTCACATTCAGAGTCGGTCCATGTGTACGTTTTGTTCTGTGAACAAACGTTTCTCGTTTTTATTTACATTTAAAACACTGTATTTCATGTTGTTGGATTCATTTCTGCAACCACGCTCCAAACATCACAAACATTTATATAATTGTACCAAGATGTTACCAGAGCTTCACTGTGGCTCTCGACTCTCTCGTCCATCTGTTTACTCAGCAGCAATATAATCCAGTCTTTCTACTTTTGTGTAGGGGGAAAAAAAATCCAATTACAGTAGCAAGACATTGTGATGATGCATTTTATTGTTCTTCAGAATATTAAAAATCAATACGTAATTTGTAAACTTTAATATTCTGCACTTTGCTACAAACACCAAGAAGCTGTTTGGCTCACGGCGGCTGGACAGAGATCATCCCATCCCCCCTACACATGTCCAGTTTATGTTTATCAATCAATATGAATAATTACGTATGAAATTTGATAGTTTCCACAGCATCTCTGTCAAACGGTCGTGTGATCTCATGAAGCAGTCTAAACGTGTCCCGCTGTGACGTCATCATGTCACAGCGCTGACTCAGCAGATTGCAGCAGTCTTTTCTACGCCGAGGCCTCCCGGGCAGTGACAGTCCTCGTCTCTAACGTAGACGTCTCCTGTCGCCCGTCCGGCGTGTTGACAGAGCGTCTCCCTGGCATGTTTACGCCACAGGAGCCGTTGGCATCGCGGAGCTGTCACCGATGTCTCTGCCTCCTCCGACGTCTCCCGCCGCTGTTTGGACTTCCTAATGATACCGGGAGAAAAGAATATATGCAAAGTCAGATAGAAACACAAAGTCATCACGGCTCAGCGGCATCTCGCTGCTGCAACGACACATCCTGCGAGCTGATCCAAGCAGTTGTGTCTGGACATGTGTGGTCACTGTCGTTTCTCATGTAAAGAAACCGGGTGAGTCTGTGGACGTGAGCAACTTCAATAAAATGTGTTTTACTTTGCCCTCGTCAAGCAAAATAAAAAGTTATTTATAGTTAAATATCAGATCTGCAATATCAACTATTCATGAGAAATATTACCATGTCATCACATTACTTCCATCTTACTTCCTCCATATACTCCAAATACCACTTCTAAAATACTTTATATTTTTATTTTCACCACAAATTATATATACATACAAATATATTCATCTATTGTGTCATTCTTTAAATTGCAAGATGTGTCAAAACTTTGGAATCAACTTCTGCAAATTCAATCTGAGCAACTTGAGAAACTTCAGCTTGGTGACAAACGAGAGAAACGAGCTTCTCGAAATGAAAAGAGCGAAACTGAAAGTGAAGAAAGTGAGAGAATGAAACAATGATTAGAGCAAAGTGCTGAAAGTGATATTGACTCAGTTCAATAGGTGTTTGTGCCATGAAAACTTTTTTTTTTTGTAACTTTCAGAACTTGGCCTGCAGCAGAGTTTCTCCTTTATGTACAGTACGTGGCTCGGCTAAACACTTTCTTCACTTCTTCTTTTCCTCCCCTTTTAAATCAGACTGTCATGTTTTTGCCTCTTGGTGCAAATTACATCTCTTCAACCAGCCCTGTAATAGCACACATTGATTTTTTCCCCTATGCCCCATCAACCTCAACTTTCTCGCAATGATTTAGGATTTCCCCGGCTTTCTTTTGAACATCCTGGCCCATAACAAAATGTCTTCCGAGCGTTATTAGTCTGGTGTTCCTGCGTTTTAAAATCCTCCCTGTGGCGGCTGCAGCAACGCAAAACCGTGTCTTCCTCTTTATGAGAAATGGTGTTTTATGTGGTTTTATAAGCTCCACTCGTTCCTGAGCAGTTCCACACGTGAAGGATAAGCGGAGGCGAGGGACAACGTTAAAGTGTGGTGAGTGGAGGACGTGAGGGAGCAGGAAAAGTGCAGGGGTGAGAGTAGGAGGGTGGGGAGAGGAGGCGACGGGAGGGGAGGGAGCAAGGGTAAGAGATCGATGAGCTGTGAGGAGGAAGGAGAGGCGAGCGGGGGAATCAAAGACACACAAGAGGTCACGATGCTAATCCACTGAGATCCCTGGAGACTCCTGCCAATGTCACTGTCAGAGCTCGGGGGAAGAGCAGAGGCTTCGTGTGGAGCCGCAGGAAAGAGGAAACCCGATGGAGCCGCAGCAGTAACGGCTACAAACAGAATGACCGACTGAAAATGAGGAGTTACCGGCTGCGTGCGGGTCGAACCTTGAGTTTGATTTTGTTATTAAAAAAAGGAAAAAAAGCATAAAGTGAAGCGGACACTCGATTTATTAGGTCACAAAGAAAAGAATCTCAAAAAACAAATCACAATAAATGAGGACTGTGTATTTTCTTGAGGGCCAACGGCATCGTAGCACTAGAAAAAAAAAGTTTTGATGCATTGGTTTATTATCAACTTTTCCCCAACAGGAAGATGCACTCACTTAAACTGAGAAACTCCTGCGGAACAATCACTCACACAAATAGATTAGGTGATGATCCATTAATCCTGAGACAATATTCCTGATGGAGACAAACAGACCGACTGTTATTAGTCTTTCCTCTTTCCTGCCTCACTTCAGAACAATAATTTTATTGTGTAATTACTTAAAGCTGCACTAAAATGTCCTGTTTGTGATTACATCCCTTTTACTGTGACTGAAATGTATGAATCACTTTATAACTAGAATTACTGTGATTGTACCGTACGCCTCCACCAACCAGAGCAGTTTCCATCTAGACTAATATGAGGTCAACGTGACCTTTGACCCCTGAACTCTAATCAGGGGCCGACTTGAGGTTTCAGGGTCAGGAGGTCACCCAAATCTAATCAGTTCCTCCATGAGTCGAAGTGAACATTTGTACCAGATTTGACTGAATTCCCTCGAGGCGTTATTGAAATATCGTGTTCACAAGGACGGGTCGGACAACCTGAAATCAAAACAAGAGCTGTGTCTCATTTCAGAGGCCACGTCCTGCGGAGGACCTGGTCTATGCCACCACAGCTACCAAAATGAGACGGCCTCTTGTCCCGGTGTAACAGCCGTTGCCTAGCAACAAAGCTATTGAATATATGTGTGTGTCTGCAGCATGTTTCAGTTTGTTTGAACGCAAGCGTTTAATTATACAATGTGTATCTGCAGACCAGCTTTAAATTCACCGTGTCTCAACTGCTTTAAATCTTTGAGCTCACTACGAGCCGCATGTATTTTCAAATGAAAATAAATCTGGTTTATCAGCCTATAGTGCAGAGCGGCATCCGAAAATAATGTCTCATTTCCTAGCTGAGATTTCCCGGATAAAATAAGGACGAGTCATAAACCTTTTTGCCCAAGGGGGGGGGGGGGGGGGGGGGGGGGGGGGACTTTTAGCAGCAAAAGTTCTGTCTGAAAAGAGTTTCCAACAAATAGGCCTGAAAAATCCAGTGTATGAGGACAATCTGATAATGTAAGAAACACACCTTGCTTCCTTAAGTTCGACTTTTTCCAACCACCTTGGATGCAGCTTTATTTTGTTCAGGGATTGTACCTGTTACTGTAGGAACATTGTGTGTGTGTGTGTGTGTGTGTGTGTGTGTGTGTGTGTGTGTGTGTGTGTGTGTGTGTGTCTGTGAATCTACCACAGTGGCTGCAGGAGGTTTTTAGATCCTATCACGTGTTGTAGATTTGATTTTAACTTGATAAAGCTGCTCACCAATCTACATTCTATATAATCCATCATGAGGAAGTTCTGCAAAAAGTTCGAGGTTATGTTTTCACCCCCGTCCATTGGTGTGTTTGTCAGCAGGATTGTGCAAAGACGATTGAAAGGATTTCCATGAAACGTGGGCCATCAAAGAACTAGTTAACAGTTTCTTTTCTTTAAAATTGCGAGCAACTAATTCATGAATCATTTTAGGGAACTAATATCTATGAGTATGATTTGGTACAACGTGATTGAATTGAAGAGCGCTGTTGGGCCTTGGCGGAGGAAAGCGCTCCACCGATCCTAACCCTTCCTTCAGCACATTGTCGAAGCCCCTTTGGCAGCGATTACAGCTTTGAGTCTCCTTCCGTAAAGTCTCCACAGGCTTTGCACAACTGGATGCGAGCAGTTTATCCCTTTCTTCTTGGCAGATCCTCTCAAGCTCCATCCGATTGGATGGGCAGCATCTAAACTGCCATCTTGAGGTCGCTCCACAGATGTTGAATAGGGTTTAAGTCTGGGCTTTGGCTGCAGTCTTGGATGCCACTCCAGCATTGTCTTGGCCCGAATGCTTCGGGCTATTGTCGTGCTGAAAGTCTCTGGTGGCGTGCACCCTGGAGAAGGTTTTCCTGTTGGACAGTCCCAGTTTCCATGTCCCTGCTGCTGAGACGCCTCTGCAGCGCATGATGCTGCCACCACCACGCTTCACTGCAGGGACGGCATTAGCCGGGTGATGAGTAGTTCTTCGTGTCTGCCAGACAGCGTTTGGCGCTCTGCCCGGACAGTTCAGTTTTTGTCTCCTCAGACCAGAGAATTTTTTCCTCATGGTCTCAGAGTCATTAAACACTGTCTGGCCCAGCAGCCTGTCATATACCTTTTACTCACACCCCACCAGCACAAAGGCCGGCGAACACTGGGATAAAGTCTTGGTGCTTCCAAACTTTTTCCATTTCGTAGCAATCGAGGACAATGTGCTCCTGGGAACGCTCTTTATAAACGGTTCCATAACCCTGCCCCGATCTTTGTCTCGCCACAATTATGTCATGGATCTCTATGGAGAGTTCCTTGGACTTCATTTCTGTGTCTCAAATCGGGTTCTTCACTCACATGTGATGTCCTAATGTATTCTGACAGGGCAGTGTTGTCCCAAATCAAACTAAATGTCTGCTGGCTGCTTAGCTTTGTCCCGAATACAGCGTCAGTGATGTGTTCTCCTTTCACAGGCGCCATTTTCCCCTTCCTCTACCTGGGGGGTGAGAAGTGTCCCGGGCCCGAGCATGTTTCCATACTTGTCATGAGACACGGCACATTATCTGGTTTTTGGTCTGACATGGATGTGAATCGTCATTAACTTTCAAAACTATGTCCAATCATTTCATTTTACCAGGTTTATGTCACATCTCAAAGTAAATCCAAGCAGAGCGGCTGCACTGAGCATAATTCAAAGCAGCACAGGTTAAATTAAAGTGTGGAAAAAAGTCAAGGTGTCTATTTTCTGGGGCTTGTCAGAGGATTAATTCATTATTTGAAGGGTTGTAGACTTTGTAATTTACCTACATGAATAAACAAGGTCAAGCGTATCGTTCAACTTAAAAGCCTCTCGACAAATGACTGTACCAGCCCTTCACCCATCACTTACTTCGTGATCCTGTTGCATAATGGACATAGGGACATGTGGAGGTACATTACATCACAGCTTCATAAACGGCAACAGGTAAAGTCGGTCAGTTTCCTTTCGGGTTGAGATGGTTTAGACAGAAAAATGCAACCTGCATATGGCTCACGAAGGATAGAAGAAAAGAAGGTTATTGTTGAAAAGATATACTTGGGGATGGATGATATTAAAATATAATCCACACAATCCGGCCGTGTCTTGTTTACAGACATCATTTTTAAACTTATTGCCGGAGTTTTAAAGTTTTTGAAATAACGCCAAGCTGCCAAGGATTTAAGTTAAGTTTCCTCCTGGAGCTTTCCAAAGTACGGTTTCGAAATTTCTTCTGTTTCACAGTAGTCTCATTAGCTGGCATCATGAGAGACACAGAGCGGAATGAAATCCAGGAGAGACGCTTCTGTCTCCTCTTCATCTCCCAATGAGCACAAGCTGGAAAGTCTAAACTGTCATTGTCAAGGATTATTTCAATCTCCTTGGAAACCAGACAGAGTCAGTGATATGGATCCGTTCCTAATCCTTTTTTTTTTTTTTTTTACCATGAACGATACCAAAATAATGAGCGGTTGTTTGGACTCACAGAAACCTCATGTGTGCGTTTGCGTCTGCATGTGTGTGTGTGTCAGCAAACCCTAAGGAAAGTTGATGAAGTGATTTTCTTAGCCGTAGCACACCAGAGTGCCGGCTGCCCGAAGGCGTCTGGTAGGTGATGGGATTCTCCAACCATTAGACTCACTCGGCCAAGAATATTATTATTGATTTTGATCTTGAGCTACAGCCTATTGAATGCAGCGACTTGTTTTTTCAACAGAAACAGGAGTAGTGGGAGCTATCGTTCAGCACTAATGACATCATTTTGCAAGGATGCCTCCTCTCTCCTGAATGGGCGCTGTAAATATATTTATTTATCACTTTCACAGGCAAGTTCGAGAGGGGAGAGGAGATTACCTGTCGAGATTATGCCCGATGATTAATGTTTGTTTGGGCACCGCGAGATAATGCGCATTTGATTTAATGACTAAAATGAATCGCTTCTTTGCAAGTTGCAACTTGGAATCGCTTTCCTGGCGGCGGGGGGACGAATAAAATGTCTGGATTTCTAAACGAAGGGAAGATTAAAAGACACAAATAGGCTAAATAGACTTATACTTCATGTATTAGTGACAGTAATGTCTTGTTCCTGGTCATTTCCATGAAAGTAATATATGGATATGAAAATGAATCATACACAGGGATATGGAGAGAATATGTATCAGTCATAGAAACTGTCAAATGAGCAATTTAGGAAGCTTTCAATTTTGTAAAACCTGACACGTTTCACTCGAAAAACAACAACTATTAAAAAGTGAGAGTTTGTTGCTAGAAGCCTAATTTAATATCGAATCTCTTTTCAATTTGGGGAATTCGACGACTGACATTTAATTAATGCTACCACTCAATATGAAAAGTCTTTAGTGTCATAAACAGGGAAACACATGCAGATGTTCTTTGTTTGTGCAGCAGAGACTTTGTCACATTTACAGCAAATGAGCTAAGAGGCTGCAGTTTATTAAGAGTGTGATGGACCATATTCCTGCATCAGGCCTGCAGGTTGCAGCTTTGGTTGAATCATACACAGACGCGTCGCAACAGGGAAGGCAAGAGCAAGTAATTGCCCACGGCCCCGAGCTGAGAGTGGCCCCCCCGGGAACGAGTGCAGAGCGGTGAGAACCCCCTTAAATTCTGTGATCTGCTATGTGCAGGAGACTTCATGATCAGAAACCACCCAACACGGCCCCCATGCCACAAGCATTCGGCCAAAAGCGTTGTAATTTTAAAGATCTGCTTGAAGACACAACGTCTAAATGTGTGTACAATGTGTCTGGGATGGTGGTGGAGGGTTGTACTTAGACTTTACTACTTTACTTTTCTTTATTTTCCCAGTTGAGGTGGTTCAGCATCCTGGGCACCTTCCGTGGGAGGTTTACCTGGTATCCCCAAGTGGGAGGAAACCCGGGGGTAGACCCATAATTTGCTGGAGGGACTAATTTATCCCATCTGGCCTGTGGACATGTTGGGACCCCCTAGGAAGCCGAGTAGCGGTGGTATCATGCATCATTTCTCTTGGCTCCTGAGCGTCTTCCAATGGACCCACAACTCTCTGGAGGAACTACATATCCCATCTGGCCTGGGAACAACTCGCAATCCCCCAGGAAGAGCTGGAAACCATGGCTACGGAGAGGTGTGTCTGGGATGCTGCCTACATGACTCTATACTTATTTTTATGTACAGTATGAACTTTGTTTATAGTCTTGATAATAAAAGATTCCGTTGAAGGTTGGAATGAGGTTTAGTATCATTTTTCATGGGTTTGGTTTGATGTGGGGCCCTCAGGTCCCTTTTGCCTGGGCCCCTCAAAGTCCCTTGAAGCTAAAACCTCCTCTATTCAGCTTCTGGCACGGGAGTAAATCACGTTATTGTTTGATTCCAGCTGATGAGTTGTGGGGGAAAAGAAGAAAGGAATCCAAGTAGGACTTGTGTTGAGATTCTCCTGCTGGCCACCCACAATTTCCCCAGAAACCATGACAGTAAACCGGCTTTGCAGTGGTGGACCAGTAAGATAATTCTTTACCTGCAGAGGATGAACGTCTGTGGAGGAGCAGATTGTTGTAATTTATGGGATTTCACTTCTCTGTGTCTCTGGCCTCCACGATTACAGACACGAAACAAAAACACAACATTAACTTTACTTTGAGGCAACACATTCTTATAAGGTTTTAACATCAGGCGTGAACACCCCCCCCCCCCCCCCCCCCCCGCCACCTCTGTTGTTTGCACATTTCCATTTCACCACCCCCCCCCCGCTCCAGCATGTAAGTGGATAATTGGATATTAGCATCACGCCAGGATAAAAAAAGCAACTGTTTAACACCACGAAGAAGAAGTAAAGACTCAACATGTGAGGAAGACGCACAGTATCTTCTTTGCTTTTCCGCACATTTGCAAACCAATAAAAAGCCTAATTACAAAGTTAATGTTTTACACTCGATCTTGCCCAAGTGAGTCAGTTGACTTTGAGACTGTTTGTTGCGCTGGAGGAGCCGGGGGTGCGTTTTATTGTCATGCAGAAGATGTTACTGCAGAATTTCGGTGAAGTTGTGTGGAGTTGAGTGCACCCCAGAGCACACACAGGCCTGTAAAGTGCCCTTAAAAATGTATGTTTCCTGCCTTTTTAAAAAGTTAGTCCACATATTTTATCAATAATAGATTATATGAACTGAAAAGGTGACGATTGATCATTTTAAAATCCCTCCAGATTATTTTAGGGTGTTTTCTCACCTGAGAATCTTCGAACCAAACCAGGTCCAAGTGTGAAGTCGCTCTTAGACTCAAACATCTCTTCCACAGGTTGTAACTGCTCGTTTCTTCTTTTCAAATCAAACACTCCACGGATCTTTTAAGCTCTTATTTACGAACCAATCGGTAAGTCGAGCGCATGTGAGTGATTTCGACAAATGTGCTGTGAATGTCATTAAATGTCATTAGCCTATAAATAGACCGTCATTAGGAAATGGGTTGAACCTTCGAGGCGGGGAGGAGGAGGTCATCAGTGGGGCGACCACTTCTGCACAGCGCTGGTTGGATCTGCACCTTTTCAACAGCTCCTCCGTGGCCTTGAAGCTGCAGCATCATCCTACATTTGTTTACATCCCATTAACTTCCAATCTGCAGCAACTAAATATAGATCCCAGTACGTCTCATCCATACACACAGCTCACACCTGGGAATTTAACAATCTAATCCAATCTGATGGATTAAAATAATGCAGGTTCCTCCTTCCTGTTTTTTAAAAAATGTGTCTGGGGTTGATTTGGGGTTTTAGACCTATTTAGCAATTCAAAAGGTCAGAATAAGAAAGAAGATACTGTTGTGTGCAGGGAGAGGAAAGTTAAACAGAGGGGGATATTCATTATTACCTGTAGCTGTGCAGTATTCACTGTATCAAAGATGAATAGACTGTATAGAAGCTGGAAGCAGAAATGAAACTGTAAAGATGACATGGCTCCGGTTCAATGCTTTGAACCTGCAGCGCTACTCAAGAGCTGTGAATAGATCTTTTTTGACACGAGTCCTTGGAAACTTTACTTTAGAGGCAGTGAACATCTCTGATTATCACCTTCAAGTGTTACCTTGAAGTTTTAAATATAGTTTTTCGTAAGATCAGAGGGGGAAGTTTCATTGATTGATATCGAATTATGTCTTAATGAGTAGGTCAATTAATTACATGTGATGAAAAGGAGACAAGTCAAGTATAAAACCCTGTTCGAGCCTTTTTTGTGTGTAAGATTTAGGTGAAAAGGATTTATTGGCAGAAATTGAATATAAAATAATCCTAGTGATGTTTTAACTGGTGTGTTTTATCTAAATTGTACCAATTGTGGTTTTCTTTACCTTAAAATGGGCCCTTTATATTAAATACTTCATATTTACATCAGGGGCGGGTCTTTTCTACAAAGGCCCTTTAATTGGCTTCAATAAAATCTTTTAGTCTTTGGTGTAGATTGAACAAAAGCAGTAAAACACAGCAGCTTTTCAAATCTTGATTCTGCCTCTATTTATTTATTCCGCTCATCTACAAAAAAGAAAAAACCTTAAAGTTATTCAACCAAAAAAAGATAAATGTGCAGTGTCTTGTCATCATTTCCTGCCGACTGTCACACTTAACTTTTATATTTTGAAGTTTCTCCCCCTCTGAAAGAATTCTGTGTCTGCCACGAAGATCCCGTCCTGCCCTCTGGATGTTTTTCCAATTAAACGGCACAAAAAAAATAAAACAGCTCTTTGGAACAGATGGTCAAAGTGTGTGATCAATCATTCATCGCCACTTAGCGCCTGGTTCGTTCCATTTTGAACACGTTTTTTCGGAAAAATGAAAAAAGAAATTGGGATTTGCCCTCCAGCAATCACAATATCTCCAAACTTCCTTATTTATCTCAAGTTTCCTCCTGGTGGGTATATTTTATTCATAATAAGCACAGCATTAGAAATGTGAGTCAGGTTTTCGCCGCCCTCCTTTCAGCTCACACATTTTTCTCCTCTTTGCTGCTTCTCCAACACTTTCGGTCTCCGGGGGCCATTTTGCAGCGTAGACCGTGGAATTCGACTTAATGTCCTGAACGGTGATTTGTTACCGCGGACACCGGTCTCAAATGGTTCGGATCACACCTCGCTGTTAGGTCACTTTCTGTTGTTTCACGGACTCCATCATCCTCTGCAGTCAGAGTGTGTGTTTCCCCCGAGGGCTGAGTCCCACTCTCATAGTGTTATGAACTAAAAACACAAACTTTTGCCTGTGTTTTATCGTTGACTTCTCTGCAGCAGGCAGGGACGGTGCGGTAATTATACATCATTAATTTAAAGCATCATAACAGTGTCACAGTTCTCAGGAAGAAAACCCAAGGGTACGACTGCAGGGGAGACATGTCAAAGTTAAGAGTTTGTACTTGGAAAGGAAAAAAATAAATAACTCAGATACAATCGTCCAAGCAGGCGAAGAAAAGCACAAAGGGTCAGACTGAGGCAAAGTGCAGAGAACGAAGGCAAGGTGAAAAACAGGGCAGGTGGAAGAGGGCAGGTTTGTACAGCAGGGAGCTGATGAGGGAGCAGGTGAGAGCGGAGGAGGTGAGGAGGGAGGGGAAGGAAGTGAAAGGACAGAATTAGACAAACAGGAACATACAGGAAGTAATGAATGAACAAACAAATTAGAAGAATACTCAGAGAGCGTAAACCTCCTCATGGAAATCGGTTCAGTCGTTTTTGAGGAAACCTAAAACCGTGATACTGAGGTTTTCCTGCAAATGTAACACGATCCAATACAGTTTGGTTTCCGTCAGATTATCTGTAGTTAATTGTATCAACAGAACATGTCAGTCATATGTTGGTGAAACCACATAACAAATAACAATAGAGTTTATAGATCTGCCAACACACTTATTAAACCATGTTTAAATTCACCAGATCAGGATTTTTATTTGGATCTGCACCAAATCACACACTCATAGATATCAGTCCCCCGAAACATGTCTGTTTTCATCAGACATATTCAAGATGCATGAATTATTCTCTGAGAAATTAATTCATTAATTAGTTGTTGATGAGGACAGATTGACGTCGTCCACTAGGTCCCGACTGCACGGAGTTCACATTGTGTCACCTGTGTGTTGACTGAGACCTGATTTTCCATCAATACACTTGTGGCGTAAAGGTTTTAGCTTCGCACGCATCACAGACGTCACAGTGAACCGTGGAAGAGTTAAATGGTGCAAAGCCAAGATGCGGTTCATGGACACCAGGAAACTGAAGGAAGGAAGTGAGTTGTGGGTCAGCTTTAATATCGTGTTGATCCAGGAGAAGTCGTCACATCAACTGTTTCTGCAGCGATCTATAGACATGACCCTCACGCTAACTCCATTTTGGACGTGGCCCTGTAGCTGCGGAGGAGGTGTCGATGTAGGGAGCTGGAGGGAAACAGCTGCAAAACTGATTAGTCATTTGCTCCTGTTTGAATTTCAGGGCGACTTGTTGTGAACCAGAAGGGAGGAGCCTCTTAGATTTTACATTTTAAGGTTAATAGAGTGAAGAACAAACCATTAGATAGAAGCCAGGGAGTGTTGCACAGAGGGCGTAATGGATGAAGACATGAGAGGAGATCCCCCTGATTAAACTTTAGCTGAGCTCTATTTACTGTCTCACACTCTGGACACACAGGATCTACGACCACAGGAAGCTGGACTCATCTAAATGAATCCATCACAGAAATTACAAGACAGACAAAGGTTGGGTTAGAAATCAGACTTTTTCTTATTCCGCTCACAGAACACAATCAGCCGGCTTCAGCACCACCTTGGTAAACGCTGTGAAGCCAACTGGGGTAAACGTGGTGATCTGAATATCACTTTATATGTAAATTGCCGTGATTAATTCAATCAAAAATACTGACAAAGAAACATGGCTGAGATTCTGCTGACCTTAGGAAATCCATCCATCTGTGGTTCAGTGTTGCTTCGTCTGGGTTTTTTATCTCATTTGATTCCAATGAAGTAAAAATCATTTTCTCACATTATGAAGTTGTTCATTCTTCTGTGGATCAATGCTCGTTTTTTTCTGTGAGAAACGATTTAAACATCACATCAGGCTTCATATTTTAAATCACTTGTCAATTTTACAAACAAAAAGTTAAACACATTGTGCATCTTGTGAGATAAATGAGCTGTGTCCTGATTCAGCGGCCGGATCCTTCAGAGGACTACGACTGCAAAGACTAAACCCAAATCAGATGGTCTGGTCTTCTATTTGCATCACCGGCTTTTCCCACTCTTCCCATTCCATCGTTAGCTACAGCCGCTGGCATAGCTAGTTTCTTAGCGTCATCACTGCTGCACAATGAATCCTGGGATAGAAAGGATCTGGTGTTGTTGCTCAGGTTTGGGACGATAAGGACGTATTTGACGGGCGTGTTTGAAAGAGTTATCGAAGGATGTTTCGTCTCCGTCCATCCAAACATTTAAAGAAAATACTGCATCATGTTTACTCACATCTTCTGTTTCCTGCTGTGATTTGACAAACAGGTGAACTCTGACCTTTACCTGTAGGAATACGATGCAGTAAACATGTGTGTGTGTGTGTGTGTGTGTGTGTGTGTGTGTGTGTGTGTGTGTGTGTGTGTGTGTGTGTGTGTGTGTGTGTGTGTGTGTGTGTGTGTGTGTGTGTGTGTGTGTATTACACATCTACATTAATTCACCAACCTAAATAAAAAGGTTATTTGAGGTTTTCACATTTGGCTGCTTTAAGCCTGGCTGAGTTGAAATAGGAAGTTAGAGTTGACGTGAGCAGAAACGTGTCAGGAACCATCAGCGTCTAAGACGCACATGAAGGCGAATATCTGTAACATGCTGCTCAGCGTGTGGCGAAAAGTTGTGCGTCTTAAATTTGGACTGATGTGTGTCTGTCATGTTTCGCTCGCTGCTCATGATCAACCGGATCATAATGTGTCTGCTGCCTTTGACATGAGCTTCTCGCACGTCTCGCGTTTCCCACATAATAAAGTAGATCTTGAAATGTTTTGCAGCTGCTGAAACTGGAAGAAACAGAATCGTCTTTGCTTAAAGTTTTATGTTCGAAGTGAACATTTTTTGTGACCCACTTGACACGTCCCGATGTATCCTAATAACACAACCACACACAGACACACACACACACACACACACACACACACACACACACACACACACACACACACACACACACACACACACATGCACTCGCCCTGAGCTGATCCTGACACCAGCAAACGTTTCCTGGATACAGAACTCATCTGTGCACGTTTGTGGTCGTCAGGATTTGTGTTTTCTTTTCCAGATAAAAGTTTACTGCAAGAAAACATCAGCTGCGACAAGTGGAATTGAAAGCCTTTCATTTTTGATACTGAAAAGGATTTCATCAGCTCTGAGAGTTTGAGGGAAGGTTTTTGTTCCAGTAGATAAACTCTGCCCTTGGAGAACAAGCTGAAGTGAACGGGTAGAAATAAAACACACAGTTTAGAAAAGCCCAGTGACACTCACACGTGAAAACACATCGATCTGGTCGTCATGGTTTCAGCTTCTTCTTCGCTGTCCTCACTGGGGTCCGGCTAACGTCATCAACACGCCCACTCGCTTTCTGTGACTTCTGCAGACACGTCGACTCAGTGGGACGGTGCATTGCTCAAGGGATCTGGCAGAGTAACGTCTGCTTAATGTCCGGTCCAACTGATTCAGGAATTTGCGTTGTCAGGGTTGTTGCATATGTGTGAAAGCGTGATTGGATTGGCTCTTCTTCACACTCAGCCCCCCCCCCTCTCCGACTCGATGTTTCTGGCTCTTTCCACCTGTCTCTGACTTGAGCCAGTTCAAAGCATCTTTCAAATCAAAGCATCGTTGCATCACTGGTGTTTGTTTTGTAGCCGTCCAGGCACCAGGGGATTGTGTGAAGACAGGTGGGAACGGTAAAGAAAGAGATGTTAACACAAGAGAGCATGCACGCACACACAAGTGAAGAACATGCACGTTTGCCTACACACACACGCTCACAAATGTTCATGGTATCTGGGCTCAACAACAGTGAACTGGCGTGCAGCTGCCTGGTCTGGCTGTAAAGAGCTGCAGCTCTTATCTGTCTGGCCTGATGGTCTAACCTCAACTGCCTGCCATAACACACACACACACATGCACACACACACGCACACGCACACACACACACACACACACAGAGTGGTGTCTCCATGACATCAGAGGACATTACATTGACTTTAAATATATTTCCTGGAGACTAAGTCTAACTTTAACCAGTTACTAAACCAAACCTTAACCTGACCATAAAACAAGTCTTCCCCTTAAAATATAATGATTTATATTATGGGGACTTGTGTTAGGTCCCCACAACCTTAGTAATACATATCCCCCCCCCCCCCCCCCCTCCACACAAACACAGGACTGGTCTTATCCACCTGACTGCCGAAGCGGCTAAACTGCGGCACAGCCCATAAATCTGAGCTTTGTTTCGGGGAGGAGAGGTGAAGGGAGAGCACCGACAGTCAGCAGTGTTACACACACTGCATGCCTGCACGCACACACACACACACACACACACACACACACACACACACACACACACACACACACACACAGCTCGTTGCACAAAGACACACCTGACACATGCATGAAGGGATCTGGGTAAATACTGTTAGTGTACTTAGTGGCTCATTGCACTTGTTGTTTTTTCTAGATTTTCACTTTGTAGTCATTAAAAAAAAAGCATTTTCCTTTTTAAATTTGAATTTTACTTTTCTTGCTGAACAAAAAGTGAGCATATCAGATCAATTTAAACCACAATGTGACTTAAAGATGACAAAAATAGAGGGAAAGGTCGTTGAACTAAGGATTCTGCTTCAATAAATGGACAATTAATGGTTAAATTTAAAGTGTGTTTGCTATTTTAAAATCCCATTTTCACATGAATGTCTATATTGGTTGTTTTAATTCAGAAATTTAATCCAAAATAAACCCTGATAACCTCTTTTCTTTGAAATAAGCCTATAGACGCCTCCAACTGCGCACACACACACACACACACACACACACAGACACACACACACACACAGACCTTATAGAGTTTGACTGTAATGAAGAAAGGACGATAGACTCTCCCTCATTTCTCCTCCTCCCTGTGATGATAGTAAACCAGCAGGATGTGAAGCTGTGAGCACTGTTCAATTACTGGCACATGCAAAAAAACATTTAAAGATGTTCGGAGAGGAGACGCCTGCCTGAAATGAGTTCCCCCCCCCTCTCCTCTGTTGTATAATTACTGATGCTCAGATGTACATTGTGCTGAAGCACCTGCACGTCAGGAGGGACTTCCTGAAGGTGCAGTAATAACTTCTACAGGTCCTGTCAATTAAAAAGGTCGATCCTGTTTGGCCTTGACTTATAGGGCACGGTCACACACGTATGGAAATGCAAAGCGAATATCAGGAAGCAAATGTTTTATGCTGCGTTCACACCAAGCGAGAATCTAATTTTGACCTTGTCGTGTCTTTGCATGTGTGTGAACGCAGCATTACGTTTATAAAATGATCTCACGTTAAATTACCTTTCAGAATATTGTGCAAAAGAAATGTGAAGAAAAAAAAACGCACCTGATTCTGAAGATTCTTCTGGTGTCGGGTAAGAAAACAAACCCAGACAATGCTTGCAGACTTTTATCTCTTAAAAGCTCATACACTGATTACAGTCGGTCAAACAAAGAAAGTCACATATTTTTTGCACGGTGTCTGTGCACAGACACACATCAACCTCCATAACTCAGCAGTGTTGGTGCTGGTGGGGACATTGTGGAATTCATGGGACGCGAGTATCAAATAACCAGAACTGTTGCGGTTCAACAGTTTGAGATAGAAAAGAGCCTTTTTCCAGGGTTCAATGGCAGTATGGCAAAGGAAGCCTTCAATAGAAAATGGGAGAAAAGAAGGAGATAAAAGCTCTGGGCTGTTTTTTTTGTGTGCGAGTGTGCGTTTGAATAGAATCCAGCCTTTTCCATTTAGGCTTTTATAAAAAAAATAAATAAAAAAAAAAAGGGCAGAGGTGAAGCTATGAATGTCTCAGCTACTGTGAACTTATCATGAGTGTTGCATTACTGAGTCACACGTCTCTGAGCCGACATGCACTGACCACACACACGAGAGAGAACCATGTAAAACACAACGTGGCCGAAAGAAGTGGTTTGATGTTATCTGGGAGTCGAGCAACGTTCAGTTCATGGGAGGACGGCTTGTTTTGAGTTTTTCACTGCAGGACTTATTTTCATATCACAGACATAGAGCATCCAGGAGTCAGTCGTACGTCTGTGTTCTGAGTAAAGCTCTGAAAACAACCCCCCCCAGTCATTTCTCTGAGAATAAAAACTGTTAAACAAGAGCTGCTACTCGTGCTTCAAGCTTTCACAATAAAACCGGCAGATTTTTTTTCCAAATCAAACGTCCTTTAATCGAATATAACAGCAGAAATTCCAATGTTTGTTTCCAAATTGAATATGTGCCCAACAAAAGCCTCAATTTTCTACCTGGAGAACAAATTCCTTTTCCAATGCTTCCTCCCATTTGTGCCCTTTTTTTATTTTAATTTCTTTAAACAAAACCACCATGAGCCAATCGTGTCTGTAAAAGCAGTTTTCTCTCCTCATTCGTGTAATTTTCAGTTACACGATGCAGGAAATAAAAGTATTAAATGCTGTTTCGTGCTGAAATGAAAACCTGTGATGTGGATTTGAACGACTCGGACACGTCGACACCGAACTCTTCACATGGATGAGCTGTATGGATTTGGGAATGACACCATATTATAAAGATATGATGTGTGTGTATCCTGAAATCGAACTTCTCTTCCAGTTAAAATAAAGCACTCTGTGTGTAGTACAGACTGAATAAAGATGGATGACGCATCTCAACCTCCTTCCCAAAATGAAGCCAACGAATCTCAGATATGGATTTAATATATAATAACTAAATTAAACCAGCAACATGAAGCCTTTTGACATTAGTCTGCGTTCGTTTCATCCGTTTGTGACCTTCACTGCAGCCGATTAAGATTCTGCTTCACTTTGTGGGAGCTGCCATGGGCGTCCATCTTTACTTACAGTCTATGGTGGATACCGACCCGGGGGTTTCTTGAAGCCGTCGCACCAGGCCGTGTGTGAAAAGCCACAGATTACCCAGCATGCACGCTGGACAGGATGCTCAAAATGTTGTCCAAGCAACCGACGAAAAACAGCTGTTACTTTGAGAATTGTCACCATTTTTTTTTTTTACTTATTGTCACCAGAAACATTTGGCTGCAGCTTCAAACAGATTCAAAAGCTTCCGATTCATAGGATACAACATAGAGACATTTATTTCTTGTTTCAATCCCCAAAACCACGTGGTTCTCCCCCTCCCCCCCCATCAGCCCCAGAAAGCAGCATTGTTCATTAATAACCAAAAAATGGAAAACAACATCAACTAAAAAAAAGTCTGATTAGCTCCTGTGGTGCCTCCTATTCCTCCGTCCTTCCTTTGTCCTTCTCTCCACTCGTCCACCCAACTGAAAAATAATGCACAGGTGAGTGTGTGTGTATCCGCATGTGTGAAAATATCATTTGTAACAAAAAAGAAAAAATCTAGATCGATTTGAAACACTCGTCGAAAGGGAGTCAGCGTCTCGAGCTGTCTTTAACAATCTGTCCTCCCAAATCTGAGCGACTGCACAAGAAGAAGACGTCTTTTCCTGGTTTCTCCTCTTCTTCCTCTTCTTCCTCTTCCCCCAGCACCGACACACTCTCTCTCTCTCTCACACACACACACTTAGAGCCGAGGAGCGCTAGTTTTGAGTCGTGAACCCTCATTCTTGGCGGGGTAGAAAGGTTTTCAAAAGGCAAGAGGAGGCAGAGAGATCGATGCGGCGGCTCCTCCCTCGGTGGTTCGATTCTGAACCCGTGGCTCGTGGATGTGCGGTGGGACGTTAGAACTGAGCCGGAACCAAAACGTGACACAGTTAATACAAAACAGGGAGAAGAAAAAAAGAAAAAGAAAAATAGTTACATCATTCCTGTGCTCTTCAACTTTGCACTTGGTCACTTTTTGAATTCCATATATTTATATCCATATATATTTATATATATTTATATATTCTTTTTACAATTAAAAACACCATGGATTTGACAGACTATTTGGTTTCTTTTTGTCTAAGTGTTTCTCTTGTTTTGTAAATAAATGCATGTAAATATTTTTTTCTCTTTTTCCCACACTGTCAGTCGGTGAAGGCGGGGCCACTCCCAAGTGTCTGGATCCGTACGTTATGCATATCATCGGCACATTTTCACAATTTTCCATGTTACATCTTTTTTTCAATTCGGCATTCCCGTTGCAGAACACCACAGTCCGTCAAACACTATCAAACCGAAAGGTGAATGTCCTAAATCGAGTCCTCTCATTGGCCGGCGTGGCCCAGGTCTCTGTGTGATAGGCTGGGGCTGAGTAACTGGGTCTGCG
Organism: Hippoglossus hippoglossus; assembly: GCF_009819705.1. NCBI lineage: Eukaryota > Metazoa > Chordata > Actinopteri > Pleuronectiformes > Pleuronectidae > Hippoglossus > Hippoglossus hippoglossus. Next base: position 3,617,161 of record NC_047165.1, read on the forward strand.
TTGGTCCGTTACAGCTCAGCACGCCAGCACTTCCTCCGTTAAGGTTCAGGAAGCAAACTGTTTCTCTGGCCTCCACCGGCGCAGCCGCCATTCCGCCGCTGCTGACCCCGCCCTCCTCCTGCTTCCTGTGAGCCAGGGCCAACGCCCTGAGCTGCTCCTGCGCCTCCTCCAGCAGCAGCGCCACCTCATCCTGCTGCTGGCCAATGACGGGCGAGCAGGAAGAAGACGACAAATCCACGTGCGTTGCCTTCCCTCTCCTCTCGTCCTTGCAGGGCGTGGCTCCGCAGGGGACAGACTTTGCGGCGGTTGCCGGAGTGACACTGGTTTGCATACACGACACCTCGTTGTCATGGTGACACTGGACGGAAGGGATGATTGGGATAGAGCAGGAGCGAAAGGGAGGAGGCGGGGAGTGGCCTTGACGGCGGCCGGGCCTCCGCAGGCTGCGGGTGACGGGACACGAATCGTTGTACTCGGAGGGAGCACATGGGCCTGAACGTACCTCAGAGCGACCGCTCCAAGGTGACAGCGACTTTGTCTCCATGGAAACAGGAGTTTGCATATGTAGGAGGGCATCTCGTCTGGGGTCGTCGCCCGGGTTCTCTCCCTGTGTTTGGCAGCTGGGGGGTGGGGGGGACGGACACAGGGACCAGAGACGGACAAGACAGAGACAAACAGACAAGAGAAGGAACAAATGTTATTAAACTGGAGAAAACTTCCCTGAGAGGAGAAGTCATTCCGTCTTTGAGACTGATTTCAACTCCTTCGTCTTTTCAGACTCCCACGCTGAAACCCTGGCAGAATACACACGGGGACAGCTCTCCGCCCTTTGCCATTGCACAGGCTAACCGAGGATGCTGAAAGGAAAGAAGACGAGTCTGACGTCTTTCTTTCATCTCTTTATATCCGAGTCTGTGCACACACACAAAAAACTCCCAAAAAAACCTCTGCTTCTTTATATAAGTGCGAGGTAACGGCGAGTTCACTTTTTATATTATTGATTTAATGACTCTAATCACGCTGGAAATAAGGAGTGTTGTTGAAAGTTTAAGGCGTTGAGCGCCGGTCAAGGACGACCGCTCTAATCAGACGTCACGTGTGCTAATTCTAACGATTTCTCCCCCCCCCATCCCTTTCAGCAGTTCCAGTTTTAGGTCAAGACCGTTTGCTTTGTTTGAAAATCCGTCCTGAGTCTGTCTCGCTCAGTGATTGTATAACTCCGCTGATTCAAGTCATGAAAGGTTGGGTATTTTCTAAATTTAAAGTTTATTATCAGTCGCACCTTCGCCTGCAACGTGCTCGTCTATTCCCTCAGACCTTTTCTCATCTTTTTTCTTTGCAGCTGTGTTGCCTGATCTGTTCTGAGCGTCCTGCTTCTTCTGTCTCTCTGTAGCTTTTGGGTCTCTGCTTGTTGGTTAACGTCCCTGTGGTCAAACAAACTGAGTAAGACTTTGGTGGTGACGTCCACGGCAACACTCGCATTGACATGACACAAGAAACCGGATCACGAGAAGTAATTTTAAGGAGGGAAACAAGATAAATTAGTTTCCATGCACTGCATCAACCCGGAGACACAGGTAAAAATAACAGTAGTTTCACATTCTGCCCATGAATGACACCAGTGGTTTTCCCTTACAGTGCAAATAATTCAGGTTTTTACTGCTCTGACATGTTACGACAGAAACTGACAAACGAATGCTGATATTGGCTGATTCTGCAAAACCCCGAATTACATTTGAATGACATTGCAAAAACAAGAAATGAGTGGGGAAGGTATGTGGGATGACACAGCTCCTTGGCAAAGCTAAAACTAGAATGTGCAAACCTCCACTAAACCGTCTCCTCATGAAACCAAAGGTAAATCCACTCGATCTGGATATTTAAGTGGATCTGGACTGAATGTCAGATTTATGTCAATTAATTTCAAGTCTAGGACACAATAACAACTCTGGTTTCCTGGATGATAGTTTCACTTGTTGCTTAAAGGTCCATGAACACAACCTACACACCCATATATCCACTGTTATTCCATTTCTAGGCTGATGTTTGTGTTACATGAGTAATTTGGTTCCTCGAGCTGATGAGACCTTGTCGCTCCGGCTTCTTCTACTTATTTCAAACACAAAGTTTCCTTTCTCCCTGACATTTAAATAATCTGTTTGATGAGGAACCTGTTACATCAGAGAATTTAAAAACACTGAAGATTCTTTAATCACTATTCTCGTCTCTTCTCACGTCCCAACTGTTGCACACGATGCTGGATCTTTGGAGTTTATTGCAAATATAAACTCCTTCCAGGTCCTTTTCGCTGACCCAGTGTTTTATATACGAAGAGTGTTCTCTGCGTGTGGGTCCTGTTAAGTAGCATCAGAATAAATCCCTGATCTTCCTCCAGCGAACTTGAGCCCAGACATAATCTGTGTCTCCCTCTCTGAGACTGACCATTGTTATCATCGTCTAAATCCAGCTGCGTTCCAGAGCGGCGTCTCATTATCTTCATGTAATAATTCATAATCCTCTGCAAAGTCTACGGCTGTCGTCAATATTCAACTTCTGCTCCCTCTACCTTGTAGTACCCCCCCCCACACACAGACACACTTACATTTTCCATCAAGGTGGGTGAAAATAGAAGGTGGGTGGAAAAGCTGCTTTTTCAGACTCAAAGGAAATCACATCCTCGTTTTTTATCGCCGCAGTATTTTTCCGAGACGTGAAAACCTCTTCCCCCGAAAACCACGGCGGAGATTTAGCGAGGGCCCACGGAGAGGATCCCGCGAGCGATAAGGGCGGATGATGCGAGGGTGCTAATTCCCAAGATAACATTCACAGACAAATCTCTCTTTTGATGTGTTGAAACACAATCAGATTGCGAGAATCTATGAAGCAGAGTTCAAATATAGACCCCGGAGCGAGGCGGGAGCAGCTGGAGGGGTATTACACAGAGATTGTGTACAAGTGAGGTGAGATAAGTGACCGGGCACTTATCTTTTAACGGGAGCTCATTACATCTACATGTGTTAACAGTTATTTTATTAATCCGTCCCCCCTGCAGATAGTTTCTCAAAAGATCTCATCTGTTTGCCGCTAAAGCGAAAGACGTGTAATGTGATGCTGTGACCTTGTAACACTGCGAAATGTTCCAGAGAAGCAAAGCACGAGCGTTTACACGTCTGTGGGAGTGCACGCCCACACACACGCACACAAGCTGCGTTCGTGTGTGTGTGTCTGTGTGTGTAATATATATATTGCTAAACGAACCGAGAGAGGGAGAAACTGGTGAGTTAGTAAAAAAAAAAAATAAATGAAAAAGATGCAAACAGTGGACAAAAAATAAAAAAATGCGTGCAGTCTCTCCGTCAGCCGTTTTTTTTTGGAGACAGCTTTATCTTAAAATAGTCGTAACAACACGGGACATTCTTTCTCCCTGTCAGCCATTTTGTTGAGATAACACTGGGGCTTCTCTAAGAGGCAGACGGAATAGAACGGGCAACCTTTCTTTAAAACTGTCACATGCTATCTGCACAATCCTCCATCACATCCTTTCCCCGCTGCTGGATTTTTATTTTTTTTACTTCTTTTACTATATTTTTTAAAAAACGCAGCCCCTCCGTGTCAGAACGGATTCAAACTTCTCGTCTCTCTATTTCCGTTCCTGCATCTCCCCCCCCCCCCCCCGTCTCTGTGCAGTCACGGTCAAACGTCTCCATGGCAACGCGCTGCGCGAGAGGGATGCCGTTGTCCGGGCGTCCATCTGCTGTTCTGTGAAATCTTACATCGGAGAGTGAATGAGTGAGTAAGTGACTGACTGAGTGAGTGTGTGTGTGTAGGTCAGTGACTCAGTCAGCGTGAGTGTGTGTGAGTGTGTGTGTGTGTGTGAGTGTGTGTCTGTGTGTGTGTGTGAGGCTCTCATCGTGGGACTGATTGAATGGTGTGAGTGAGCAAACATGACCTCCCGCCTTTCTGCAGAACCTGTTCATCGGTGCGTCACAAATTTATGTCTGAGGTTAATGCAGCATCTGTGCAGTGGTTGGTTCTGTGCAGTGTTGAAAACAGATGCTCCAGCGGCATTAGAACAAAACAAAGGAAGAATCCGCGCAGACCAAAGGACACTTCAGTGACCGGGAGGGATTTGGACCAATGACAGGACGCCTGAGTGACAGTTTGACGGAGTGGAGTGGCACTATGTCACATGGGCTGACCACAGGGTCATGTGGGGCCTCACACAGTATTCTGACCAGACACTCACATATATCTCTGTGACCCACAAGCGAATGCTGATTGAATCCATTCACATTGCAGACACAAGCCAGATGTTAGTGGGTTTTGTTTGACCAGTGGGAAAGGGGCTTCATGGGGGACTGTGGATGACCAGAGGGGCACTGGGAGTGACCAAAGGACACCTCGGCCAACCAGAGGGAATTAACATCAATCCTGAGCCAATTACAAGTGTTCAGCGCTAAGTTCAGGTGTGAAGGCACCTGAACGTGTCCTGAGATCAGATTTGAGACGCATGTGGCCACATTCTCTTTGCTGACCCCTCGTGATCCGATCTCTGAGGACAGATGTTACAGCCAGATGTGAGTGGGACCTGTGGGTGACCAGAGGGGGTCTTGGGTGATGCAAGAGCATGAAGCACCAGGTTTAAATAATGCTTCACACAACACGAGCACTGAGAACACTAAAGGCACTCACCCTCTGCCCCCCCCCCCCCCCCTGAATCTCCTGCATGCTGTTCACACGTATGATTAAAATATGTGTGGGAGTGTGATTTCTGTCCACCAGAGTCTATCTCCTCTTCTTATTTCTATTAGTATGCATGTAGGTCATGTGGAGCTTTACCCTGAGCTGGTGCTGCTGGGACCGGAGCGCCTGAAGTGAGGCTTGCCTGCCCAGGTGGTGAAAGCACTGACTCATGACCCACCAAAAAAAAAAAAAAAAGAAATGGGTCAAAGCAGAGCGGCTTTCTCACTGAATGCATTTTCTTGCTAATCGTTTCCACTGATCATTTGCATTTCCCCCGGCTGCAGCACAGGCAGTTTCTCCTGCTCAGAGCAGCCCTGTCGCTGTTTCATCTGAATGCTGGGATGTAATTGTTGATCTACCTCCTAAGACGACACATTAAAAAGCAGAGAATCTGAATTTGACGGAGGTGTGACTGAGAGAGACAGAGAGAGAGAGAGAGAGAGAGAGAGAGGACGATGTGGACGAGCAGCCGGTTTCATGTCCTCAAAAGCACAGGCACCAGACGAAGCCTTTCCTCTGAACTCATGCCACGGTACCGCAGACCACAACATTACGTGACCTTGTTTTCTATCTTTGCTCAGCAGATTGGAAAACAAAGGCACGAGGGAGAGTGAAGGAGGTTAAAATAAGAAATGATGTCTTCTTCTTCTTCGTTAAATATCCAGTTTGAAATTAAATCCAAAGCTTTGTCCACGGCTGTCGTGTATTTTTCAGTCAGTGGGTTTCTTTAGAAAAGACTCATGGAGGAGACAAAGAGAGAAAGAAGGAGCTGAGGATGTTAATGATGTAATTACAGCATCTGTGAGTCTGTCTGCAGAGTCAGAGCCTGGGAATACAGTAAATCAAACAGTGGATATGAATAGATATCAAAGTTTCCACACATATTCATGGACCAGATACAACTGATTATTTTCTAGATAAACCTTCCTGGATAATGTGATACATCCAGGTGACATATTCTGCTTATATTCAGGTGGATGATTTTAATTTGTGTTGCTCTAATGTTCAGAAAACTCATCATTTTCCTCAGACTGTCCTTCGCTGCAGCTCCTCTTTTCAGCCTCTGTCTGAAAATGTGGTTTTAGCTCCTGTCTCTTTAAGGCCCTCCTTCATGATGAAGCTCACTCGGCTCTGATTGGCCAGCTGGACCCCTCTGTTGTGATTGGTCTATTGTATTTCTTCTACAATCAACCTACGGACCCTCAGTAAGTTCTCCTCACCGTCTTTGTGCCTCAGCTTCCTTCTCGGTGGAGTCTACTTCCTGCAGGTGTTGGTAGGCGGGGCCTGAAAACTTGGACACTCCCATTGGATTTAGCCGTCCCCTGGGAATGGGCGGGGTCCTGCGGGACGCCGACCAATAGGCTGCCCGGGTTCTCTGATCTGGGCTCTGAGACAAGGAGCCACTTCTATGAAAAGAAACAAAAAAAAATAACATGCAGAGGTTATTGTAAAAATTCATATCTCATTGATGTTATATATGAAGCTGTTGTTTTTGTAGCTGAGATAAGAGATAAAAGTCTCAACAGTTCCTTTTACTACGTGTAAATATTAATATCAATGAAGGCTGGTCAGTGTTCAAATGAGATTCAGTTTAATCAGGTCAGACAGAGACGAGTCGACTCTCAGCTCGAATCACGTGTCGTCGTCATCGTGGTTTTTATTGCTGCTTGTGTTTTTGGCTGCTCGTCGTGATCGTCGTCTGTGTTTCTGGATCTAGTCTCGCTCCTTTTAGATTTAATTCATTCTCCTCCTCGGGGCCAGTGTTGGAGTCAGTCCAGAACTTTGGACCTGCGAAAATCCCTAATAAGCACAATCTGTAAAGTGATGTCTGCATCAATATATATGAGTCTAAAGGTTTTATCAGGCTGAATTTATTTAAAAATTGAGGAGCAAATATTCCCAGAGCGAAGGTACTAAACTATCTAAAAATCTGCAACAGCACAAAAATGAATGTGCTATTTTAAACTTACTGTTCTGGGACAGTGATATTTAAACTTTTGGTTTGTTTATCAGCAGAATTACGGGAAAAAATACAGATTTCCTTGAAAAATAATAGAAGTATCATACATGGGCAAAGAAAGAACTCAATCAGATCCAGATTTTTATTTCACTTTCTCTAACAACTTTCTCTTGTGTTTATTTTTGACACTGTCACAGATTTCACAAAGTAATTATGGATCTTGATGAAGAAAGAACTCCGGCACATTTAGAAGACGGATATGTGTTAAGTTTGTTGCGGCTTGATTGAACTTAGATGAGTCACATTCTGGTTTAATGTGTTTTGCCAGTAAAGACAGAGACAGGAGGAGACAGAGGGACGTGACAGGTAACAAACGTCAAGACTTATGTCAAGAATAATGTTTCGTGAGACTGTATTTTCTGATAAAATGCTGGAAAGTAGGCGTACTGGGAAAAGCCTCGCTGCATTTTGCTTCGCTAAAGTTCCTCTAGTGGAAATGAAATGTATGTTTCTGGTTTCTGGAGAAGATCAGTGTCGTTAATAACAACGTTTGGTCTTATTGGTTGTAGAGCTTTTAAGAAAACTGCTCATTTGAGACTGTTGCACAAATCAGATGCATTAGAGTAATTAAAAAGTGTTTTGGTGCATCACACGTTTGCAGTCACACAATCTCACAAAAGAGATGATGGAGCCATAAAATGTGTAAGTATATTTTGACTTTCTTCACTGAATCGGCTTCATGCTGCTCTTACAATTTGCTGTCGAACCCCCCCCTCTCAGTGTCCTGGCTCGGAGCCCTGAGTCATATTTAACTCTGCTGTTCTGAAGAACAGATTTGCCTCTGAAAACAGGCTGGAAGCTCTTCTTATAGGGAGCCACTTAATAGTATTGGCAGACTTTGACATAAAGACTTTAAAAAGAGATTTTTCTGAAACACAGAATTAGCCTCGGCCCGTTTCTCTCTGCTTGTTTTGGACGATGGTTTCCCAAACACTGTCTGATATTCTCATGATAATGCCCGAGTCTATGCATAAGCTGATGCGACTGCAAACAAATAAATCCTGATCACCAAATGAGGATGTGGTTTGTGGCTGAGAGCTGCAGACTTCGAGCCAAATCATCCTGAGATCGACTGAGCAGAGACACAACGAAACTCAAGAGAGGAGGAGGAGGAAGAGGAAACAGGAGTTTGGCCAAAAGGTTAGAGAAGAGACTTTGTAGTCGGGAGGTTGTCTGATCGCGTTTCTGGTTCGTCCAGGAAAAATCTCTTTTCAAATAACGCCCGGATTCCCTTGAAAACTGGTGATTAACCCTCGGCTGCTGTGGAGCTGCTCGGCGGTAAGAGGTAGAGAATCACAGGCGTGCTGCGAGGCCCTCAGGTGTGAGCGCCGGTAAGGCGAACGGCGATGAAAGAGAACAAAGGTCAAAAAAAGAGTTCTGTGCACATCTCTCCCTGGATCAATGGAAGGTTAAAAAAAAAAAAGGTTTTATTTCATGTTAAATCCAAAATGAAGCTTTCTCAGTCACCTGGGGCGGAGGTTCATATCTCATTCACTGCACATGTGACTGAAACGGTAAAATAATTCCTACAAACGATATAAATAAATAGAAAACCAGTCGTTAATCTGCAGGAGCTCCCTTGTCTTTGCCTCAGCTCTGTGAATGTGCCATTGTAAAATCCAGCCCTGGCAAAGATGCACATTCGAACCTCTGAAGTAGGCACTTGTGTGTGTGTGAGTGTGTGTGTGTGTGTTTGTGTGTTGCCGCTGATGAACATGCCAAAGCCCAGAAAGCTCTTACACGCCACTGAGCAGTGGGAGAAATTATCTTACTGGAATTTACATGTTTGCGCTGGCTCATGAATTCCCGTGCGTTTGCTTCCCATCTTATCTCTGTCCCATCTCCTCTCTGTTCACGACTGTTATAGTTATGCTTATTAACATGTTTATAGCTTTAATTATAATTACTATCATTCTTCCGTAAATCAGCAATTAGCTTTGGCTGCACTGTAATGTGGATAATTAAATTTCTCTCTTCACTGCGCCCCGGCTGATTATAGGAAAGGACACCGAAGTTGCTTATTGTTTGCATTACCGCCGTTTTTCCTGCAGCACAGCAGACATCTGGATGGTGTAACATGTGACCTGCATGTGTCTCTGTGTGTAAACGTCATACCTGTGGTGTTTCGCGGTGCCTCTGGAGATGCTGGACGGTGTCCCGGCGGCGGCGGCAGCGGCGGCGGCGATGTTGCAGTGAGCAAAGCTGGACTCGCACACGTTTCCCTGGCGAGGCTGCGAGGAGCGCTTGCAGAACTGCAGAAAACAAACGAGAACAACAAGATCAATTTTAGAAGCGTGTGATTTAAAGTGGGAGCAGAAGTTCTGCTTCTTGTGCAGGGTATAGTGAGCTTTGTTAGATCTCCTGTGTTAACCCCGGCCCTGCTCTTTCTAACACGCTGGGAGCCTCGGGGTGGGGATTGACTGCTGCCTTGATTCTGGGAACTGATTGCCAGAGTCTAAATGGAGTCACGTTACATCCATGTCCGTCTTTTTTCACCTTCCTCGACATCATTCTTGCCTTTTTCTCGGGGATTGGGGTAAATTGCGCTGTGTGCAGACCAGAGGGAGGCTGCTGATAACTTGATAAAATCAAGAGCACAAAGGCAGCCGGGCGTGTCACAGAGGTGGCAGCGATTCAGATGCCATCGGCAGCTGAATACTTGGCAGCTGGGCCAAGACGACAAGAGGGGAAAGATTTCTGCTCTGTGGATTTAAAGTATGTCAAAGGTAATCATCGTTCAAATTCAAAACAATTATAGTTACATACAGTAACTTAACTAGGTGACATTATTGTAACGCAATTACAGTAAAACATTTCATTGTTAAGATGAGATCCAGGCCAAAAGTAACAGAAATAATGAATTCATGGACTTTGTTGAAACAGCTCGGTCTTATCTTTTATCTTCAATACGCATCAAACAAAGCAGAAATACCTTGAAATGAATCATTCATAAACTCTTTCAAAGCCTGGATTCATCACAGTGGGAACATTGATTAGAAAATCTGTGTGTTTGTACAGTGAGACTGAGATATTAGGATGAACTGGAGGCTTTGAATATATGTAGAGACAGAAAGTTATGTGTCACTAAACATGTAGAAAGTAGATTCCTGTTCTTAACGCTGGTGTGAAATTGTGTAAAGTAAGATCTTTGGAAAGCTTCTAATGTAAAAACCTTGTTTGGAACTAGAAAGATGTCTGCGTTGTCTAACCTCAAGGTGTTGAAAGGTTTTTATGTTCAACTCTTTTTACGTAATCTCTTAAACTGAAAGTGCTGCATCGTCTGCGGAGGTCGAACTGAGCCGGCGACCTTGAAGGTTTCTGACGAGATTGATCACATCTTCCAGTTTATTCAGACGTTTTCTCTTCCTACAACACGGCTCTACTCTGTTTTTATTGCTTCCAATACATTTCAATCCTCTTCTCATCCTACATTGATCTTCCCCTTGTCCCCCTCCTCGTTCATTCCAGGACATCACATCAGCACTTCAGTGGTGGTTTTACATAATAAATACTTTCTTGGAACTGTTTTCATGTTCATCACCAGCAAACATGCAACAAAACAAAGCGCTTCGTTGATTGTTCACTTCACTTTGCAGTTGACGGGGGAGCAAAGAGCACGAAAGAACACAGGACAACACAAAAAGACTCACCAGGCTTCAAACTTGTTGTGAGGAGCGTGATGCTGTTTTGATTTCTCATGCACAATAAAACAAATTATCGGTGTTTTGCTTCTATCTGACAATGACCGTTTTCTTTTCTCTTCAGAATCCAAGCCTCGTCTAGACAGTCATTTTCTAAACCTCAGTAAAATCAGGTAAAAAAGATTATTTCTGTGCAATTTCTTTCTCCAAAGTACTTTTATGACTTTTCTTTACACAACGTTTTCAGTGTGATGTCTGACTAACAAGGTTGTCACTGACGCAATCCCTTTTGAAGACTCTCTGCAGGACGCCGGCCTCATTAGCGTCTCACACACACGCCGCCGCGGTTATGTGACCACTCAGATGTTTGGAGGCTGATTTTTAAAACAGACTGTGATTTACTTTCTCACACAACTCGAATGAAATCTGTATGTAGACGACCATCTCAGCTTGAAGCAGGAACACAGGTGATAAGGAAGCAGGTTCATTCGGGAACTCCACTGAATCATACGATCTTTAAACTCTGACATGTAACTTTTTAATGGCTCTCGTTAGACGGCTCTCGCTGATTGGTTAATTGCACTTTACACTCAAAACATACCCACGATTAACTAAGAGACTAAGTTGGACCCGTTTGAACCTGGTGCAGCGTCCTGTCTCCCCCTCTAATGTTAAACTAAAAGAGCGGATCTGGAAACACCCTCAGGGCTTTTTCCACCATTCATATCGATTCCCTAAAATTGAGCCGTTAAACTTTCATGTCTGAGTTGCACTTTCATTTTCATAAAAAAATCTGACTCTACCTTCTGAAGGACCAGGAGCTCAACCTGCGTCACGTCTCACGAGTTCACATCCTGCTCATCCCGTCAAATTTAAGTTCGGACAAATGGAAATGACACAGATCATCGCTGGAGGCTTTTAAAAAATAATCTTCTCAAGGAGATTCTGCAGAGTTTGATTTTCTTTATATCTGACAAACACTGACAATGCTATTTATATTTTCTAAGAGCAAACATCACATTTCTGATATTGTATTTGCTTCGGTGAACAATTTAATTTGTTATTAGCTGTAAAGGCCAAATGTAGCATTACATAAGCTTGAGGTGGAATCAAAGTTGTACCACTAAATATCCTGTAGAGCTTTTTTTAATGACTGCATCTTTAGAATTGATTAATGTACAATAATTAATTGATTAATTAGGCCGTGGTCATTTATCTGTGAACATCTACTGCAGTAAACAGTCTGGAATAGATGATTAATAAAGTAAGAAATGATTCACTTCAAACACGAGTCAGTCTATGATACCTCATCGTGCGACTTACGTTTTTACTTTGTTAAAAAATAACCAAAGTCTGATTAAGATGTTTTGTATCTGGCTGCTTCAGATCTTTAAGAAGGTCTCTGATCCTCCAGCGTTTTTACAACAGCTCGACTAACTCACTGGACTTTAATTGTGTTTTGAGAGAGTGATCAGTTAAATCCAACATCAGCCTGATGCTTCACTGTTTCTGCTGCTTCTCTCATCTTCTCCGCTCTCTTGTCCCGACGCCCCCCCCCCCCCCCCCCCCCCCCCCACACGCACACGCACACGCACACACACACACTCGACAAGTTGCTAATTGTTACAGACGCTTCCAGTGAGCGGTCGTTCATCTCTCAGCCTGTGATAAAACACAAGATATGAAGTTTTAATAGTGGGACGTTACGCTGGTGACCTAAGAAAGTCAGCCACACTCATTCAGGATCCGTTAACGCTCGACTGCCGCTCATTAATTAATGATGAGGAAGGAGCGGTTACACACAAAAATAAACTATTTTCTGCGTTAAAGTGCTTTCAGTCCGTTGGCGCTGACACTGTGTGGTCCGGCGTCCATTTTGTGTCTGTTTGAAAACAGATTTTGGGACTTATGAAGACCGCTGGAGGACAAACAGCAAAACAGAGTGTTTCTAGAGATCATCAATAAAAACATAGTGTTTCCTTGCACGGCTGCAGGCGAAGAAACTCTTCAGCTCCACAAACATGCACGGAAACAACGAGCAGAAGTAATCATCACTGCGACGGGGATTTCACCCCAAGTCCGGACAACTGAGGGGCAAAGGTGCACAAAATGGTGGATGTGTGTGTGTGTCTGTGTGTAGTGTGTGTAGTGTAATGGATGTTTTAATCTGTGAGATAGAGACCAGCACACACCACATGCCTCTGGCACTCAGGTCTTTTTACTCTGACAGGCAATTCGGAGGAAACCAGGAGATGATTTTTATGATTTGTACAGCGATAGAGCGTTAGAAACACACACACACACACACACACAGACACACTAGACCTAAGCTTAGCAGAGCTGGGATAAAGTCTTGTTGATAATGGAGAAAGATGGAGTCGTATTAATTATGCAGCAATGACGGACGCAGTCGGCGGAACACCTGTGGAATTCATGATAGGACGTTAGAACCTGATTGATAGAGAGAGACAGGCTCATTCAGCGCCGCTCTCTACTTCACTGCATAATCAAATACTTCCAATAAATGGCCCTGCGGTGCTAATCAGAAGTGCTCGTTTTCTGTAACTGGCCACCGACGGAAAGTTCTGCCACTCTTTTCACGGCTCGCGCGATAAAATGAGGCGCGCGTGCTTGAATACAATAAGAACGATTCAAATAAAAAGTGTGCAGTTAAATAAGGTTGAAATTAAACGGGGATTCAATTACAGTAATGAAATGTAATGAGAGGGATTCAACACAGCAGCCTGGTGTGTAAGAGGCATGAGAGCGTGCACCTTAACGCCGCCGCAGCCGTGCATTGTCAGGGGTTGAAGGTTTGATGTGCACCTGCTGCCAGGTCCACATTTTGTGTCTTTTTCCTTGTGTGTTGTGCGTCTCTGGTTGTGTCCGAAATCACTCACTAATCATTAAATAGTTTATTTGTAGTCATTTTGTAGTGTCTGAATTCTCGTGAAATCATGATAATGGACTCATTGTGTCGCACGGTGTATCGTGAAAAGTAGAGGTTTGATTTAAATACTTGAAAATTGGTCCTGAAATTGAACTGAGACAGATTCTTCTTGTTTTGACTGTTTCTGTTCTGAGCTGTGTTATCACACCAAGTCTTCAACAGGTGCCTCGCTTTTATAAAAGTATTTCCAATTTAACGCTCTGTACGATCTAAATCCATGTAGAAGGCTGGATTGCTGCCATCCCCTTGATCTCCACGTAGGTTTCGGAAAGTCGGTTTGTTTGTCGGAGCACTCAGCTTGAGGGTAATGCGAGGAGGCACACCTGACATGTCTTCTTCACCAACTCCAGATTTTACAGATTGCTTTCAAGCCGTGGTTAGCTGTGTCTTCGAGCTATATCTTAAATATCTGAACCCCCTGTGAACTCAAACTCAAGCGCAGATCCTCAGGCAATAATGTCCTACTGCTTTAAAGTCTGTGAGCCTATATATTAAAGTTGACAGAGCCTGTGGAGTGTACTCCATTCACACATCTTTACTTCTGTGACCTGTTGATTCTACTTCTAGTTGCGTCAATGCTTTATTCTGCAGCTCGGCTATCTCCTAATCATTTCTTGAAAGGTTCCTGGAAACAGCCACGCAGTTTGGCTAATAACAGGAAAAGAGACTAAGAGGCTGAACCAGGCTGATTGGTTTGTGTCTGACTTCGTCCTGTTGTCAATTCTTAATGTTATTTGATTCGGACTAAACTGAAAAGTCAGAAGCTCTGGACACGACAGGCTGAGTGTAAAAGCGCCTTAAGTTCTGAGGCTGATATTTAGTTATTGACACCGGATGCATTTTAATGAAAGTAAAACTCAAAAGACTAAAATTAAATATGTTTACCCTCTTTTTGCTAGATGTATTTCATATTCTGCACATTTAACTTAACTGCTATTCTGAAAAATAGTCTTAAAGTTGATCTAGGTTTGGCACTTGTCACTAATGAGGAAAAAAAAAAAAGGGACAAATGAGGTAAATTGGATCTTGGACTGATGTTTCATGAACTGGAATTATCTCTACGGCCCAGTTCATACCTGGGATTAACATGCAACACCACATGCATCTGGAATGATCACTCCCCCCCCTCGCTCTATATGCAAATAAACACAGAGCTACATCACTGCAAAGAGCAAATTCGTTGTATTGTCAGTCATTGACAGACAGGTTCATTTTCAGTATTTGACAGAGGGAGGGGGGGGAGGGTGGGTGGGGGGGTGAGCAGAGAGGCTCTACAATGGAATCAAATTTTTTACCCCTTTAGAATTTGTAAAAAATTGAAAAATCCTCACGTGGCGTTCAATGTGGATATTGTGACAAGCCACAAATTAATTAATGCATTTCAGTTCATAACGAAACCATGGTGGACGGACGACAATGAGGACGTCCTTCAATGCGGCTCAGGATGCACTTGTTGTCCACCTCAGTCGTCTGAGTGATCGGATCTCAAACCCAATGATTTCCAATTATTTGCTGTGCTTCTCCCACACGGTGGTTTATCCATCTTGTGTGTATCACGGTGTTGATGATGGATGCAGAGACGCTCATGTAAACACTTTGCTTCATTGGAAATTCAAATCATGCCCTTGGAGGAAACATAGAATTGATTCAATGATGCTTCTCGACAAACCCGTGTAGAATAGATACAGTAGGCAACTCACGTGATGGGCATGTAGGAAGGATCAATTTCTACATAATTGTACACAACACACACACACACACACAGATTCTCCTTAGGTGGTGGCAGATGTGGATTTGAGTGACAGTCAAATTAAGGCAGTGTTTTTCATGCCGGCCATTCTGAGACGCACATCTGGGAGAGATGTGATGACAAAGTGCTGGAAAGATGATGAATGACATTGCTAGCCAGCTCCGCGGCTCCCAAACCACTTAACGGTTGCTCGGCTGCTCGCTCGCTCGCTCATAGACCTGAGAGCGAGACGCAAGTGGCCAGGTGGAGACGGGAAGACACACTGATTCATATGCAGCCAAAACAACAGGGGGCTGATGAATTCAGTGATGGATGCAAACAGGCCGAGGTGTAAATGTCGGCGTGCACTGTATACGTCTGATTTGCGATCGTCTCTTCAGGGGCGCGGCTGCCAGACATTTAATTTAGTTTGTTTGCTGGCTTTAGCAATAGTGTTTTTATGTTTGTGCTAATAGCGGCTAATGGCTTTCATGTCGAAAATGAATCTGTGGAAGGTGTATGGGGAATAAGACAGCGACACGTCAAGATAGAAACAAGAAAAACACAGCGGGTGGTCACCTCGTGCATCTGCAGGTTGGTGTTCTGGGCCCTCATCTTGGCATCCAGGGGATTGTGGGAGTTTGCAGAGTAGTTTTTCAGACTGCGACTCTCCTTCAGATGAGCCTGGAGCTTCTCTCTGCGTCTCCTGAGCAGAAAGAAAAAGAGGATGGTGATGAATTTGAATTTCGGCTAAATGAATCCTTGCAGGTTTTCATCCCAGCGGATCAGCACAAGATTTCAATTTCAATCATTTCAATAATGATCAAATCATCGAATGTGATTTGAGTTGTTAGACTGCATGATGTCAGTGTGTCGGATGTGGAAGAAATGTGCAGCTGTGAGACCTGAATTAGACGAAGGCCAAACTGTTACTGTCAGACGGAGTATCTGAGAAATGCCGAGGGTTGTGGGGTCAGCAGCTGCGAGTGAGGGACAGAACCGTCCACAGGGTCCAATCTGTGGCGGCTCCACCTCACATGTTACAGGATTTAGAGGATCCAGTGCTGACCTCATGTCTGATATAACAGGGAACCTACAGGGTCTTAGGTCAGAGGTCAGAGCTGTTTTAGTGGCACACGAAGGACCAACATGTCCGGTATGGGTGGTCATAACAGAAGCTAGAACTCGGCCAGAATGTTTCTGAAGGTTTCTGAAGATAAAGATGACGTCTCCACTTCCTCCCACTATCCACAAATTAATACAAAATATCCCGGATATCAACGCTGCCATCTCGCACCGATCACTTCATTTTCATGGCATCAAATTACAAATTAAAACCAAATTTACAGGGAGAATGAAAACACAAACATTGACCATAGATCAGTGCGATAAGATCTACCTCAAATGACAGAAACCATCTGTGTACTTTGACTTTTTAGTTTGGTTCATGTCTCATTTGCTAACACATATGTTTCTTCATTATATGTGATGATTATATGTTCACTTTTCCCACATCAGTTTCCTCTAGTAGAGATTTCAGTGACTGAACACTTGCAGCTTACAGTTGTTCCCGTTTTGCATTTCAAACCGAAAAACACAAGCATTAAAGATGTTTCCCAGAATAAAGCCTGCAGCTTTGTTTTAATGCTCTCATGAAAATCTACATTATTTCGTACACAAATAAGCCTAAAGAACAAGTTGATGGTCCATGTGTCCTACTTTACTTTGGTAAATATCCATAATATACTCGTCTTTATTGTCAAGGACACTGCAGAGAATTTTGATGTTTTTCTACAAAGTTTTAGACTCAACAACCTACATATAATTTTTTTAAATGAGTCAAACTGCAATCCTTACCAGACTCACGCCCTTGAAAAGAAGAAGAAAGTCACTATTGACCAGAGGAACTTTATTCATCTGTACATCTTCACATCTCCTTTTCTTCTGGGCAGAAATAAAAAAAAGTCTATTATTCCAGTTTAAATAATGTACTTTGCTTTTCATTAAGACGAGATTCTCAAACTTTATTTTATTAAAAGGAAAAAGTATTAACTTTACAAAGATGCTGACTGACAGACGTCACTGACAAAGTATTTAGTTTGACTCATGACTCATGACAAGAGGTCTGCAGACAATCACGTTGGAGGAAATGGAATAATTAGACCTCGTGGAGCAGGATGCCGTAATCTGACTTCTGTTGCATCTGAAAGAAAGAGAAAAAGCTCTCCCACTAATGTACAGGATGTGCTCTTAATCATCAGGACCCTCGTTACCCGACCACTTACAGCGACGGATGAAAAGGTTGACGATCACAACTTCATTGTGCTGTGCTCATTATCAGATGGAGCCCGCGAAAGCCTCCACAGGTCCGGTCTGAGAGCCGCTGCTGAATCACAGCGATGGTAATGAAGTGTTTACCAACAGCCTCACAGAACGCTGCCATCCACTTCACCTCTGTGTCGCTTTAATTACATTCTCTTGGAAGAGGGCCGTGACATTTGCCACCCTGTACTTTTGGAAAAGTGTTTACTTAATGAGAAAGATCTGTAATCTCTCGTGAAACCTTGGCACCGTCGGCCTGTTTATTTGATGCTTAAGCATGTGAAAGTAAGTGTTTGCTACTTGTGATGAAAGCGTGTGCTTGAGCTGCGATAAAAAGAAAAACGCCGTCAAACTCTTTGTTCGCAGAGAAACGCGTGTCCTCTGTCGCCTTGCATCACCCTCTGTTTGTGCCACGACAAAAGTTTAGCTTCGTTATCTTGAAACTCACGGTCTCAACTTATTAAGTTCGTGTGACAAACAACATAAATAAATAACTTCAGACTTGTTTGACACCAGGCACCAACTTTCTGCAACGGCCTGATCTATTGTTGCTTCAGCTCACACCAAACGTGACCTTTTCAATAACACTACGTATAGTTTATCTACGAATTCCAGAAATCTCCGTTTGTCTGTACGTGTCTCGCATATCTCGAGAAGTGTTCATCTAATTATCGGCTTCGCGACTGTCATGTGCATTGTTGCATTGGACGCGTGATATGTTGAATATTAATAAACTTTGGATACAGGACCATCGCTTTGTAGCAGCAGCTGAGGCGAGCTTCTCTGAACATTTGTAGAAACAGGTGAAAAGCTCTTTTGGATTTCAACGGTTTAAAAACAATTAAATCTTCAGAGACACTTTCCACGTCCGTATCGGCTGCATGTCGCCGCCAAAGATACATGTCAAGAACTTTAATCAACAAATCTTTTGTATGTCATTTGTATGTCGGGCTCCTGTTTTCTTCTCGGGGGAGAAAAACCTTCGGCTCCGTCTCTTCGGCTCAGATTTGCACTTGCTCCTGATTTGTATGCATCTTCTCCATTGAACAGCTCCCTGACTCAATTACAGATTCATTGAAAGTGCCTGTCCATCATTCCTTGATCCGATTATCTTGTTGTCAGGCTGCTCACTCACTCATATCATCATATTATGGAGGGATGCCTATGGAATTACAGTGCCATCTCTCACAGGCCCCTGCACAGTCCATATTCTCTGAATGACGGACTGCAGTTACACAGCGGAGGTTTGACCCGTCCTGTCGACAGTGTAGCGTCTCCCCTGGCGGCGCTATTCAAAGTTCCTGATGCAAACCCTTCATGTGCACACAGATCATAGAGAGAGAGAGGGAAACAGAGCAGGAGCCACGTGAGGTGACCTTTGGGTTGTAATGGACGATGAATACGTGTGTGCACATAATGAGATTTACAAATTGTTGCAAATACCAAGTGTGGAATTTCGTTCTAGATGTTTGAAGCCTCAACATGTTTCACCGACCTTCACTAGATTAACTAAATGTCTCCTTGGGCATTTTGTCTGCTCACCCCCAACATGACCGGATACTCTGAACATGGGTTTTACTTCAGCACCAGTGGCAACAACTTTCAGTTCAAATGGAAGAAAGAAAACCAATCGCTGGGATGAAATGACGTGTCGCTGCAGCTAATTCACCTGTCAGTGTATTCATGGGGAAATTCCATTAGAGCTCGGTTGGAAAAATGGAATTGATTTGAGAATCGGGTAAAACATCCAAAGACAGAACTTGAATTGTGTGTGTGTGTGTGTGTGTAATGCTGGTGTCTGTGTTAGATGTTGTTTGTGTTTCCCTTCACCTCAACCTGAGCCCAACCTTAGCCCTTACCTTAACCTGAGCTGAGCCCTATCTCCAACCACTTGTGGAAAAAACCCTGACGTGTTTCGGGCACTGATGTCTATGAGTGTGTGCAATTTCTATCAGATTTAATTGTGGTTTCTTAAGGGGACTGCAGTGTCAATCTATTTCAAACCAGATGTTTCCATCAAACCCTCATCAATGAACTTCCTGAGCTCATCATTGCCAGAAGACGAAATGATGTCAAACTGTCGCAGGTTGTATGAAACTGTAAATATCCAACTTTGTAATAAAAGAGTAGAATCTACTTGATTTACTAGTAAACCAGGGGTTTGGATGTAAACACATATATTTCCTGTGTGTTTATGATCTCACTTGTTGCGGCAGTAGAGGGCCATACACAGCGTTCCCAGGAGGCTGATCGTCATGGCGATGAATGTGATTGACAGCACCTGTCTCTTGTACACCTCTTTGCTCTCTGTGGGGAAACAAAACAGAGGAAGGAGCCATATTACATATTTGAACAACAAACACCTGGGAAATAAAGTCACAGATCATGTACATATCCGTCAACATGTGTGTTTGATAGACGTCGGAGGAGAGGAGAGGAGAGAGAGAGAGGGAGGAAGAGAAAGATGTGTGGTTTTGTACATCTGTGTGAATGAGAGTTAATAATATATAACATTCTCACCATAACACAAAATTAAATAGAGTTTTGAGATTTGTATTCATCCACGTTAACAGGACCCAAACAGCCGTTTTAATTTCATCAAACAACCAACCGCAGTGCAACAGCTCTCTGCAGATTCGTTTCCTGTACACATGTGATTACTTAGTGATAAATAAACCAAATAAAACCACAATTCACAAACAACTGTTTACAATTCTCCCGCAGCACCTGCTATTCTTAGTTACAGCTCATTTGATCAGCTCCACCACATCGAGTAATGGTCCGGTAGACACTGACTGCCGGTGAAATGGATGCCACATGTAATGGAGCTCGAACACATGGAGACAAGAAGAGTTATGGCGCGGACGGACATCATTAGTGGAGAAAAATGGAAGCTGTCTTGTTTGCTACAAGTAAATCATAGTTCCCTTCACATGCATTAATAGACGATCAATCAAAGTTTTATTAAGCGTCGCTCAGACCTTGGAAAAGCATGACGATGACACGAGGTGTTGGGGTTCTGCGTTGAGGTAATTGAAACAAATTATTATTATTTTCTTTTTTTTTTACTGGGGATGGTTTTCAACAGCCGCTTTAGTGCAAAGAAGATGAAGTTCTTAACCACTGCTCAGAAAATCACTGCAGGAAACAACCACAAGCTCCTTATGGGACATGGAGCAGCAGCTGCAGCCACTGTGTCTTGCTCAAGGGCATCCTGAGCATTATACTTATTCACAAACACGTCAGGATTTTCCAGGCCTGTTTGGAGAATTCAAACCAGGGATCTCTTCATCACAAGCTAAAGGGATCACATGTGCAGTAGATCATCCATAGAACCTGGAACAACAGATGCCACGGCGCCTGTTAGTGAACTGTTAGAGCAACTCCCTGTTTCTCTCGCTTCATGTCTAAGTTCTGTTCAGCGTTGTTTTGATGCCAGTTAATCAGCCTGAGTCATCACATTGGCTCATTGGCTATAATTATATCATTAGAGGGAGCTGGGGGTTCTCCTGTGAGAGCACGGCGAGGTCGGCTGCAGGGGAGGCGGGGAGACGGAGATCAGGAGGAGGTGCAGCAGGGAGGTGGGATGTTGTGAGGATGCAGATTATTTCCAGCGTATTGGACGATAACGAGTGCTGATGTGCTGCTGCAGATCTTTTTAACCTCTTTTGACTCAAAGTAAAAAAAAATAAACCCCCGCACCTTCTTTCATATATTTTCCACCAACATGATACACATTGAGTATTTTACATCCGGCATCGTTTTACTTTAATGAGAAACTGGTCAATTCAAGTCAGGTGGATTTTAAAATCATAGCAGAGGTTTTTCTCAGGGCACATTTCATATAAAGCGAAACTCTTTACATTATTAACCATCACTCCTGCAAGTTAATATTGCACATTCCATAAAGACCAGAGACTCACACGGATCAGAAATAAACAGGCTGAGCAGAGAAGGCGGACATATCTTAAATTTAAATTTAGTTTGCTGTGGGTCACTCTGGGTCACGGTCATTATCCATAATGGAACCAATAGAATCTGCTCATTAGACCCTTCTTGCCTGATAAGTGCCGACGTCTTTTAAACCTCATTCCCACAGTTATTTAGTCCGAGCTGAGATAACCCGAACCCACCAGGGTTAATTCCTCAGACCTAAAGAGCTCTCTCCGGAGCCACATAAGCCTCAACGTACAGCTGTTAAGAGTCAAAGTTTACGCTGAGCTTATAAACAGGACTGAATAATATTAAAGGCTGTTTGACAAACTGTGTCGTTATCAGCACAAAACACTGGATCAAGCAAAGTTTCAACAAAAACCACAATATGTAGTAGAAAGTTGTTAAGTTACACAACAGTTTTCACAGGATGAACGATAAGTTAACCGACTCTGATTTGTAAATACTCATTATTTTAAAGCTGTGAGAAGAGAAATTACTTTTAAAGTGTGATGTTTGGAGAAAGGTTCATGTTGCGTTTTTATAATTTAACAGTAAAATAAAATTTGATTTGCTCATGTCTGACTAACAGTCACCCTGTTTGTTTTAAGGCCCTTGTGACCTTGACCTTTGAACAGCCAAATCTAATCAGTTGATCCTTGAGTCTGAATGAAAGTCTGTGCCTAACTTGAACAGATTCTCTCGAGGTGATCCTGACATATCGCGTTCACAAGGCAGAAACATGTGGTCTGTGTGGTCAAAGCCAAGTTGACCTCTGAACTTTGACTTCAGTTCATTCGTGAGTCCAACTGAATGTTTGGACCAAATTTGAAGACATCCCCCCCCCCCCACCCGCGAGGTGTTCTGTAGATATTGTCTTCAGAAGAATGGGATGGACGGACAATACCTCCGTCTCAGCCCGTTAGCACTCCGAACAGTGATTTATGTGGAGGACATTGACAAACGATGCATCCTTACAATAGAGGCCTCACATCAGAAGATGCTGTCGTTCTGGAGGGAATTCACAAACAATGGTTGTTTATTTAATTTGGCAGATGTGTCAGAGTGCTGCTCTCGTGTACGGAGAGAGATGATGGAAGAAAAGCAGCTGGAGTGCAGATAAAAAAAGTTCTCAAGGGCAGATTATGTCGCCACCGAATAAAAAAACACTTCACACGAGTGTTTTCATGGTCGGCTGAAGTGGAAAATTTGTTAGATTGAGACTGTGAAAAAAAAGTCAAATAAAGGATGGTGTTGATGATTTGGCGAGAAAACTCACATCAGCAGCACTTATGTGTAAGATTGTCTGAAATAATCACACAATAAGAGCACATATACACACATTGAGCACTTTATCAGGAACACCACACTAATTGGGACAGAGCCCCCCCCCCCCTCCCCCCCACTTTGCAGTCAAATGGCAGATTCCTCTGAGATTCACAGAATTTCCCCCCAAAACATCACACCACCACCACCAGTCTGGACCGTTCACACCCGACAGATTCAAGCATCCAACGCCAAATCCTGACTCCGCCATCTGCAGCTTCATCAGAAATCCAGATTCCCTCAGACCGGGCTGCATTTTTCATCTGTCCAGCATCGGTGAGTCTCAGATTTCTGTTCCTGGCTGACGGCGGTGGAATCTGAAATTGTCGTCTGGTTTGGTTTCCCATCAGTTTAACGCTGTAAATACTTTTCAGGAATCCTCAAACCAGGTTCCTACAAACACGCCGAGGTCAAAGTTACTGAAATCCCATTTTTCGCCACAGTCTGAAGATCGAACAAAGCTCCGGACCCTTTTTCTGCAAGACTTTTTATTGCGGCCACGTGATCAGCTGGTAATTGCGTGTTTAAAACTTGTTCTTAATAAAAAAGCTCAGTCCTTATAATCACAAAGACAAGTTTCCTGAAGTTTGGTATAAAAGGCTTGCATCAGAATTATGTTGCAGTCCAACAGTTCCCCTCCTTGTTTGCACACATGCACCTGCTGTTTGCACTTGATGTGAATAAATCACACGTCTCCAGAGAGTGAAAGAAGGTTCATGTTCCACCTGTGGGGCGCTGAGGTCACATCTTCGACTTATTTTCCACTTCAAACCTCCAGTCCGGCCCCACACATGCACCGCTGGTCACTTATTTACAGCAACATTACAGAAAATATGATTAATATTTTACTGTGAAAGCAGCAGCAGCGATACAGAGGCGTAGCTGTGACCTTTTCCGTATGTATGGATTCTTATACATTCAGAACGTGTTTACATTCTGCACCCATGTCCCCGTACAGACAAATCGATAAGTGATGGAATAAGTGTAGAAATACCCCTGAAGCAGCCGTATATACAATAAAGATTAAAGCCTCCAGACTTTATTGCCTTGAGTGTGATATTTATGACTTATATTTCTTGACATTATGCCCAAACATATAAAGATATTACTCGCTGATGTGCTGATACAACACAACGGCATGTCCTTAAGTATCTGTAAATCACACATCGCTAATAAAAGAGAAATGCATTCATCCATATGTCAAAGAACATTAAAGGGTCGGTAAAACCCATTTTTAATAAAGGGGCAGGTTACAGATATTTTCGTGACCTCTGACAAAGAGGTTGTGTTTTCATCTGCGTTTATTTGTTTGCAGCGTCGTTAGAAACCACGTAAGAAAATTTACAAGATATGTTCTTGTAATTTTGGGCAAATTAAACATTTTAAGGACTCAAACCCTGACATTTTTAGAAGGAGGTTTTATAGTAATTTATTTCTCATCTATTAACACAAATACAAGAATCAGTTAATGTAAAAAACTCACAAATACCCAAAAATAACCCAAAACACGCAAAGTTAAGGTGGTAAACTCCAATAAAACACTGGTTTAAAGTACTTTAAATATTTAATTCACCCAATATTAAGAAAACTTATATTTTAAACCTTCTTGTCTTGTATCCTTGTGTTTCTAGTGAAGTGCAGAGATAAAATTGTGAATTCTGGATGTTAAAAAGTAATCTAATACCACAGATACAGGAATCACCTGCTAATGTAAGAAATGCACAGAAGCAGACGCAGAAACTCAGACGTAAGCGGAGTCGACCAAAGTCTCGCGACCGACTGAGGCTGCGTTTGGACGGCGTGTCCCTCGGGCGTGCCGACGCTGGACGCTGGCAAAACTGTCACAACTGTTTCTCTGCCACGAGAACATGTGACCTTAACGCTCAGCCTGAGATTCTGGTCAAGTTTGGCTCCTAGTCCGACGTCACTCTAGCTGCTGAGTTGCACAATCGTCCATTCATTATCATAATTATGGATTTTAATCATCCATTAAAACATGTAAGAAGTTTATTCTTCATAAAGCATCCCGGCGATATGAGGCTGTGTGAGTCTGGGACATATGGATGAGTCAGACCGCTGGCAGGCGCTGACACTGTCAAGGTCTGTTGCAAATATTTGATTAAGGAATAAATTGTGTTGCATTTGTACAATTATGAATTAAACATTGGCCTTTATTTTGAGGGCAATAAAGTTTAATGTTTAGTGGCAGCACGTTGGAATCGACTCAAGGTTGTCATGGAGTTTGGATGAATGATGGGGGGGGATTAAAAAGGTCAGTGTTGAATGACCGCTTCACAAAAAACATATAAGCCAAAGATAGTTTGAATCCTAATCTGCAGATCGGCATCATCACGGATCAATAAAGTTTCAAGTTTCAAGATTTGCAGCCTCTGGGCAGAAAGAGTCCGATTTCATGTCTGTCTCTCTTCTAACATCAGATGAGGTGAGTTATACTGTAATATAAAAACAGAACAAGATATAATATCACAATAGTCTTGACAAATTATCCTTCAGTACTTTGCATGGTATCTTGATTTATTTGTTTGGATGACAGATCTTACCAGATCAGTAGTAATAACATCTCAGTTATTACATATCTATAATGTTTTTGGACTGACGTAGTATCTGGTCGTATTTTCCTATTTACAAGCTTTGCTGTTTGGTATTTAATTTTACTTTTAGGTATTATTTAACGAATCATATGAAGCCAAAGTATTAAATATTTATCATGTTTCTCTTACACTCGATATTCATATTATATATTTATCTATATCAGTCACTTTAGTGCGATCGTATGCTCCTAAAATCCTCGTTACCTCAACTTGTGTTTACTTTTTTAATTGAAGATCTTTGTTATATACTTATATTTGATCATATATGTTTTTATTTGTATATATTCTCCTTTGTGATTTGAGGCGATGTTTTGTTATTTTGCTCAATGACAATAAAGGTTCTTGAATCTCGATCGATAAATACTCGGAAGTCTAAAGTACTGAGAGAAATATTACTGAACAGGGAGAGAAGGTAGAATCACCTAAACAACATGCTTCTGTAGAATCAGAAATAGCACAGTTGCCTTTAAAGTGTCAAGTTACAACTAGTGAAGTGGTCTTCCTCCCGTTAAGGCTCATTTCTGCAAGTCGGACGTTGCAGGTTGACTCTCATAACAGGTCAGCAGCTGCCTGTAGTAAAAAACCTTGACTCGCACATCACTACTGGCTTCGCTCTGTGAATAAAACCCCCCTCTCTGTGCTGAAGGCGGCTACGACTGACATGGAAAGAAGAAGGAAAGGAATGACATAAGAAGTGCAAGGCGAGATCAGAGGGACGGGATCCTCCAGTGACTGCCTCACAGCAGCATTAGACTCTTCATGTGTGGAGTGCAGACTGCTGAGGGCGGATAAAACCTTTATTTATGCAGGTCTGCTGTGCTAGAGTAAGCATGCTCTCTTGGCTGGTCATGGTCCTTTTACGCTATTATTCCGATGGCTTTATTTCCCCATTTACATACTGAATATATTAGGTGGCTGAATGGGGCTATTGTTTGTACTGGTAATCTTCTTTCTTTCTTTTTCTGTCCACATATTCTCCGGCTCCGTGGTCTGGAAAAAGGTTATCCAAGCCTTCATTTCCTTCTGAGACTGCTGTGTGTTGTTATATGTTTTGGCATTAGCCCACCGACCTGCACGGCCTGCACGGCTTTGTCTTTCCAAGTTTCCACTGTGGAATCAGTTTGATGTTAAAGTTCAGTTTGCTTATATCACTTCTCAAATATTTAACCCTCAAAATCTCGTCCAGGTTTCCAGACATCTAAGGAAACTTGACCTTAAACCATTGGTCTGTTCGTGGTCTGGGTTAACAAAGCTGAAATAAAAGGGCTGCAAGGACAATACAGACTTTAATGCCATTTATTGAATTGCCTTATTTATCAGAGTTTGACTTTGCCTTGAAAGTTTGATCAACTACTCTTGGATTATGTCTTTTATAAATAAGGCAACTTGACTTTTTTAACAATCGAGGACAATTATCAAGTGACGGTGGCTTTTTAATCTTATCTTTTAAAAAAATTTAGAAGCTCCATATTAATGCAAACAAGTTGAATCGAAGACAGCTGGACACTTGGAGGAGTTCCACCTCTGATCCACAAGGATCCTTCACTTCTTCACTTTGAAGACCAGAGGTGAAACCTTTTCCAGTCCAGTTGCCCTCGATTCAAGACGTCTTGTGTAACTGCGACTGACAATCTTCACAGGCAAGTTGAAATATTAAACTTTCTTTTGATTTCACCAAAATTGGGATCTCCGGACCTGGACCAGCACGTCTGGTCCCGTGCACTCTGTGTTACTCTGCAGCTGTTTGCACAGAAATGACTGTATTCTACGTGGCGGCAGCACCAACACCAGTTTATTAGAAAAAGAACAAAGCTGTGACCCAAAGGAATCCAAAACTCATTCACAGAGAATCTCTGGAAAATAAGAAAAGATGGAAGTTGTAAGACCTTTTGATTGAAACGTTATCTCAGAGAAGACATGACAGAGCGTCTGCGTCTGTGCTACGTCTGAATGTCTTTCTTCTCCTCTCTGGTTTTCTCTTCCCATTGTTTTGCAGTCATGATGCATCTCAGTCCCTAAGTTGTCAAAGTCAGAGTGAGATGCAAACTTTTTTAACCCTAAACTCCACATGTTAAGACAAATGAATCTTTCTAATCTGTCTGTAGAACGCATATCTCAAGAACCCTTCATCTTATCAGCCTCATACTTGTCATGTGCGCTGTTACAGGCCCAAGGAAGTGCAGTGTCAAATTTGCAGAGGTTGGAGATTGTGTCAAAATCGCTCCCATATCATTCAGATAATCAGATCATATTTATCTCATCATATCTGACTCAACACGGTTGTTGCAGGTGCTGATCTCTGTCATGGCAACAACATTGCTCCTCTGTAGCAGTTTGGCTACAAAGTAAAAGCATAACATTTGTTTTTTTCGTTGCTGCAATGCTTTGTATCGAGCTAAAGTACAGAGATTTTATTTTGAAAAGGCGTGATCTCTCAAAATATGATTCTGGTTGATCGTGGACGCACAACTGCTTCACTACAGACAAACCAGGTAGGATGAACACAAACTTTACTCTGCACCATAGACTGTTCAGAAGTAACAGTTTATTGTGTTTGAGGACGACTCACTAAGGAATAATTCAAACAACATTACAAACATGCAGGTTTAGAACGGACCCTGACCTGGTTACATAAACGTCCACAACGTCAATGTCAGCTGTCAATACACTGAAGATCTAATATACTCCAGATCTAATATACCTCAGATCTAATAACACACAAACAGAAATGTGTGCACCCTCACATCCTTCACCTTTGCTCTACTTTGCCAAAAACCCGTCTCCTTTCAGCACAGACACACCTTGAACCCTCTGGACAGAAAATGAAAATCAACATGACTTAAAATCCATCCTGCCTCAAAAAACAGCTGCCTGTAACTCTTTGCTCTCACATTGATTTACAAGCAGGTGGAACATTTTCCAGTCAGAGTTCAGTGATCTCTGATGGAAAGGAAATATTGATGTCCACATAACCGACCGACTAGATACAGTGAGACCGTCTCCTCTCTTTTTTTTTGGCCGAGCAGCATAAAACATGTACGAAGAAGAAGTCGTGATCCAAGTATTTTTAAAATATATTCTCAGTTTAATAAAGACCTGGGTGGGTGAAATACTGGGTGAAGAGATCTCAGGCTTAAGACACTGATTTCTTATTTCTAATTTTAACCCCAGATACGGACTCTATTGAAGGGGGATGGCTAATTCTCTGTAAACCACTGGAGTGGCTGTGGGAAATAACTCCAGCACCACTGGATTAGTGTGTTTAGTTTAAGCTCAGTATCAAAATAATGTTTGCACAGCAGGTCTAGTATTACAGAAACGTATAAGATTTCATACAATCCAGTTATATTTGTAATAACATTGAGGTTATAGGTGGTGGTGATTTAATGATTTGACTGTAAGACCTGATCTGATGTTCATGTAAACTGTACATTTATTAAAGGAGGATTATTTATCTTAGCAGAATAGTTCGACCTCTTCCTTCTATTGCCTAGATTACAAGCCTTAAAAGTTAAAGATTGTACTTTTAAACAAGGGACCATATATATTTAGTTATTTCTTACTATTGACAAACGTCTATGATAGAAGATTTTGAGTGTATCTGCATTTTTGATCGAGTGCCTCAGATTCTTCTCCAATTTTCCAGGAGAATAAGCTTCCAAAGTGACAAACCAGGGCCGAGTGTGGGATGTGCTTATCTTTCTGTGCCCTGCTTAACACAAAGCAGGGGAAGACGTTGGCACGACTAGAGACGTTCGCCAGGCAAAGGAAACTGTGGCAGCCTGAACAATGTTGCAGAGGCATTAAACCTCTCACTGAATATAAATGGGAAAACCTGAGAGATAGCTCGGTGGAAAAGATCATCTGTCACTGCCAAGTTTGCATAGTCTCAGCAAAAAAAAAAGAGGAAGCTTTTGTTCGTGGGACTGCAGATGCAGCCGCGACGCAGCAGAGAAATAAACGCTGCACTTCTGGTTTCTGTGGAATTTTACTTTGAGAACACAGAGGCAATGATGAAGGCCATTTTCCTAGATGATGCATCGCTTTTCTACGCTGTCCGTGTAGGAAAAGGGCCGGGATTCCACCGAGTGAGCGAGTGACGGGCTCTGGTTAAAGTTTGCCTGTCGTTAACTAGTGCTCCTCAGCTGTGACACCAAACAGATCCAGGAACAGGAGAGAGAATGGATCTGGGCAACAATGAGGAACGAGCCTCTGGCAGTCCACCCTGCACAGCCTCGCAGGCGTGTGCAGGGGGAACCCACAAACGTCTGACGCACAATCGCTGGAAGAATCTCATCCAACTCCTGTAAGTAGAAAGTTAAGGACTTTGGTAACACGCTTTTGAACATGTGCCGCGCATGTGAGCACATAGGCGACGCACTAATGAGGAGCTCGTTTCGGAAACGGTGCCAACAGCATAAAAACTCCCTCACTGTACCCCGCCTTCCCCGCCGCTCTCACTGTTTCCAAGGAGACTGCAGCACATTGGTATTCTGAGGGGACACTTCACAGGCAATCGAGAGAGAAAGAAAGCGAGGGAGAGAGCGAGAGAGCGAGAAAGAAAGAAAGCATAAAGACGGAGATGGTGCAGAAAGCAAATGTGTAGAGAGATAAAGACAATAGCTAATATTTAAAAGATATACAGTGCGGTGTGTGCAGAGGAGGAGGAGAGAGAGAGATTGTGTGAACACACAGACGCTGTTTGCATTCACCACAGCTCTGTTGTTTCCACTTCACATGATATAATGGTGCCATATGTGATTAAGCACGACCACGTATGACATGTGCTGGGTGTCATTAGCGATGCGTGCACTCTATGTATGGAAACAACCGCACATCACAACACGGGAGTCAGCACGGCGCCGTGTGATGTTTACATTTGTGACTCATGCAGACACGAGATGAGAGAAGCTTCCTTACCCATAAACTCGATGCCCAAGTGATCTGTTGTTCCAGGCGGAGGAGAAGAAGGGGGGGAGAGAGAAAGAAAATAAAGTTATTATTAAGAATAGAGTGCGTTAGCATTGTGTCACATTTCATCCCCAGATCATCGCTGACGTTGTTTTCCTTCATGTGGGGATGCTGTATCCGTACTTTTATCGCTTGTCACATGGAGTCAGAAGGAACATGCTAATAATGTTACAGGAAATGACACACAAACACACACACACACACACACAGACTACGCAACATGTACAAGTATTTACCCTTTCACTGTTACAACATAATACCTCCTTATTTGTTCTAATGTCTTTGTAATGACTATTCCTATAAGTTTGTAGCACATTGATTTACTAAATTCACATTTTATTCTGTTCTGTTTTACATTGTTGTGTCTTTTACTACTTAATTATACTGGATTATTTACTACACAGGTTTCGTGCAAAGGTTTTATACATGCTTATGCTAAATAACATAAAATATACTTATACTTGAATGAAATCGGATCAACCCACACCCACAGTCCTTGTTAATGACATTATCTGTGATTTTAAAGTGATAAACTCTTCATAATGAAAACCTAACACCGTTTGTTTTTAACCTTAACTGCACTTTTAAGATTCCTGTACTGATTGCGACATTGCATCTCTGAAAAACTGTCAGTCTCGTCATGAACCAACACTCACTCAGATAAACACACAGGATATAACTGCTGAACAATCAGCACAGTGGCCCCAGTATCCTTGATGTCTGAGCAGCGTTAATGTGGGAGCCTGTGTGTGCTCTGCTGTGTTAAACATATCAGGGACACAAGCAGGTCTGAGGTCATTTCGGCTCCATGAACGCTTTGCATTTTGACAGTAAAACCACAATTACATTTTTGTAGCAATTTTCCAGCTGAGTGTAAAGTACAGAGGCTGCTGAAGGTTTCTGCTTTCAAGGGAAACATCTAACACATGCACAAATCGACTGCTGTGCATCGGAGTGCCACTAAAATGCACAAATACAGACCTGGATAGACACGGTTTCACTCAGCTGATTTATTTTTCCTCCACCATAGTTTTTTAAGCCTTGAGGCAATTTGTGGCTCTCCGGATAAGTGAGATGTCTTATTATTGTTTCATCATCAGCTTCTGGCATCAGTGTAAAAACAAGCAAATAAAGTAGTAATTGAATGAAAGTTCAGCCGTGACAAGCTCTGCTTTCAAAAGCCTGATCTCTGCGGTTACAGGAGATTCCTGCGGCTGCACAGGACGAGAAAATCACCCTCACGGACGGAGGAGGTGCTGATGTGACACCGCCGGCTCCTACCACACCGACAGAGACTCTATCTGCTGAGTGGCCCTGGCCTACATCTCAGAGTGGGCGAGCTGGTCTTTCTAATGTGAAAAGCTCTGTCCAATCGGCCCCCGATCTTATCAGGCGATGTTAGCACGGATGTAAGCGGATCATTTTTCACTTTACCCACGACCCAGAGACCTCTCTGCTCTGCCTTCTTCATTTCTCCCTTCAGAAACGCCCCGTGATGCAGGACAGGAGAAGATGAACACGATAAACGGCCACTCTCACACGGAGGCTGACGGAATCATCTGCATTCGACAAATGTTTACCAACCGCTGAATAAACAGAAATCCACACTGCTGGATATTTATAACAAGGTAGAAAACCCAGGATGAGGAGATCAGCAGGTCGAGCTTCAGATCAGGTAAAGTTACAGAATGGGACAAGTAAATTATAAACATAACGCAAACCAACACAACCACATTTAGCAAGACTACTTTTTAAATACTGTGGAAAAGGAAATGCACTCTGATTTATTTGGAATTATTCATATAAAAAGAAATATTACACTTATGTGAAGTGTAATAAAGAAGTACTAGTACATTAAAATATCTGAATTCTTTCTGAAACATTTATAAAACTTGGCTGTGTTGTGCATTTGCCGGTACAGTCCCAGGATTGGGAGCCTGGTTTTTTTTACGACTATATCTTTTTACCTTTATTTGCAGTTTGGTCCAGAGTTTTATTTGGAATCTTACAACACAACCATATATATAAAACTATATAAGTTAGCCTGGGCGACCCCGTTGACCTCCACAGAGACACAAGGAAATGTGATGTGTCCTTTGGAACTCTGCAGCTCCGCAGCCCCTTCGGGTGGAGCTGTAAGTGCTGCTACTGCCGGGGTTAGCAACTCAATTTCCCATGGAGCTCAATGAGTAGAGCCTCGCACTAAAGCTGCCAAGGTTGGGGATTTCATTTTCTGTGTAGCTTGGTGGCTACAGCATATATCAGCGCCAGCACTGTCAGGATATGAGCTCCAGCTCCCATCGGGCCGCCCATACTCAAGATGTATGCACTGCAGCTACTGTAAACCACTTTCGATGGAGGGGCCCACGGTGTCATGGGTTAAATATGCTCTGTGGAAACTGATGGCCTTTGATTCACTGGATGACCAACGGATAAGGCTGGAAAAACACCGCATCTGAATTCATAACGGGGCTGGAGCGGGAGATACATTTTCATAAAACTGAAAATCTATTCAAATCTGTGAAAAGTAGAGGCACCACTAAAAAATGTTGTGGAGAAAAAACGGCTTTAGCTGCTTTATTGTCAAAGCTTCAGCTTTAGCAGCGGCAGCAGAAGCATTCGGATCATTTATCTACATTTACAAATACTGTATAAATATATAAATATAACTCTTGAATTTAATAGTCCATCCACAATCCCAAAGTTTCCAAAGACTGTATTTGAGGGGAAATCATCTAGAATAGAAAGGTGCAGTCATACAAACTCTTTAATTTGAATATTTCACTCAGTGTAAAAAAAGCCATATAATCATCACTAATGCATTAACATACACGCAGCATTTTAATGTTGTGGCTGGAGGAGGTGAAGCTCCACTTTAAATAATGTTGCCTCGTTTAACTTAAAATGTATTTATTTATAAAATCATTCCAGGGACAAGTTTCAACCATAGACTGCAAACAAAGAGGCTTCAACAGATCATTTTACTTTCAAACAAAGCAGGATACGGTGAAAACGTTTTGTATATGCGATACCAGGAGAAATTGGGCATTGTCTGATAGAAGGGGTGGAACGATAAACATAAACGTGTGTGTACAAGTGTTGATTTTCAGATTTCGTATTTAAATACATCCAAAGCTGTTTCTAATTCGCTTTTAAAGATGTAATAATGTCTGTATGAGACCGAGGGAACAGCCCAGTGCTGCTAAATCTCCTGTATAACTCTGCTGTTTGTGAACATAGACAAACACATAAACAGACTGGAGAGCCCATTAAAACGCCCTTGAAATCACAAATCCCTCCAATTTTCTATCTGCTCGGGAAATTAAGCCACAGAACATACAGGAACTCACATGAATTATAAAAAGAGCAAAGTGGTGAGAGTGTGTGGCAGCAGCCTGAAGCAGAGGGAGGTGTGGGTGGCAGGAAGTCAGTGGCATGTCACCGTCCTCGCTGTGGACCCATGGGTGAGTGTGTGTGTGTGTGTGTCTGTGTGTGTGTGTGTGTCTGTGTGTGTGTGTGTGTGTGTCCCATCCACTTCCACCTCTGGAGACACAGCCTCACAGTGAAGACAGATTTGATGACCTCTAATAGGTGATTTACTGACTTCACTCATATTTCCCCATAAAATAAATATATGATGAAATTAGTGGTGATGACGTGACATAAATAAGTCTCATAAGAATTCACAATCGCCCTCGTGTGCTTTATGTTTTCACGGATTACCGTGAAACTTGATATGACACATACTGATAGTTAAAATGATAACATATAGAAGATAATACCCCCCCGCACACTGTCTTAGTAACGGTGATATATTTATTTGTGACGTTTTGCTGCTAGACCTTCATCAGGGAAATGGTTTCGAACAAAGGGAAGAAGACATCTTTGTCCGTTCTTTAATACTGATATTAAATAATATATATGAGGTCTACAAATCTGATGTGCAAACTTTTAAGACTTCATATTTCAATATGAAGGTAATATTTAGTTTTGATCATTTCACTTTTCCTTGCAGTTTCTCTCAATGCTTCAGTATTTTTTTTTATAGTTGGGTTGATTCATTGATCTTCTATGTTGTATCAGGAATTGTTAAAATAAAGATTTCCATATTTAATAATTTCTCCTTCGTTCCGTTCTTTGCGTGCTGCACCTAATGGGAGGATTCTGCAGTAAAAGCATTTCCTGTGTTATTACAGATGATGTTTGTGTGAGTGTGTCTCAGATTACACTGCGACACAGACACACACACACACACACAAACACACATAATCCTCGTGTCTTCTACTTCCGTCTGTCAGATAAAAAAATTCTTCTCCAGGATGAGCGAGTGATTGCATCATGTTCCCGTCTCTGACTGACTGATAGCTTCACTCCCCACGTGTGGAGAGCAGAGAATATGCTACGTGCTATTTCCAATTAGCGCTTGGCACTCTTTAGAGAGCCGGGGAAATAAATTGATATTTTGACAGATGGCGGCACTGAAGGAGGAAAAACTAGATGATGGCGCTGCGGTGTCCACTGTTCAGCCTTGATGAAATTCCATATTGTCACACAATCATGTGACGCAACAGAACGAACCGGGTTTCGCACGTCGGCGCTCTGTTGCTCCGCGTTACACAATATTTAGCTGTTTGCTCCACTTTGCAGGTGAAGGAATCGATTGATATCACGGCTTGTTTCTGTGCAGTGAAGTAAATATAAATGTAACAGGAAGCACTTATCTTCATTATAATTAGGACGAGCAGTCACAGCAGTGATATTAACACTCGCAGTGCAGCTACTCCGTCACATGGGAAACATATTTACTTCATCCTGTGATAACCGCTGCCTTCAGGTTTGGATCTGCAGGTAAAACACTGGATTCTAACCTCGATGTTATTTCGTACAAAAAGCTTGTGACACTCACACCGTCAGATGTTAAGAATATGAACAGATTCTGCCCAAAAGTGGTTTAGTAGTTTTTCTAATTGAATTTTTTTTAGGTCACGTGTTGTGACCTAATTGTCGAGAGAAGCGTCAAACTATTCTCCAAACTATTTGCAGAACGCTGATCTGAGTCATCGTTGAAGTTGAACCTCGTCTTTAACTTTCATCCTTTACTGTCTCTCCTCTGTTTTCCTCCATTTCTTTTGTTTTTCTGTGCCTGCAGCAGTTGCTATAGCAACTAGAGACCATCTTGAAATGCAATCACACCAGCGGCAGCGCCCGTCAACATGTTGCTGATCAAAATGTATATTCAGTACTTCATACTAAATCATCACATATATAACATGATTTCTCAATATAGTACTCAAACTCAGCACTGACACACAATATTATATTAGAATGCAGTATTAAATACTACATTATTACACAAGCATTCCATATTAAATACTACTTTATTTCATTAATATAGTAATACATAATACTTTATCAAACATATACTCAGTAGTAAATACTACTTTATTTCATGAGCATAGTAATAAATACTTCATTACACATACTCAGCTGTAGATACTACTTTCTTAGATGAGTACTCAAGATTAAATACTACTACTTTACTTCCTAAAACCTGCTGAATACAAACAGTACAGGAAGCAACAGGAACACGACAGACAGACTGAGATGGAGCGTATTGGAACTGGGAACAGAAAAAAAGATTTAGAGCTTCACTAACCAACTTTCTCATATAAAGGATTATTCAACTGTCTCAAGTGAAATGTGAAACGGAGAATTATAACCAACTTTGCAGTTTATACAAAGCTTTTTACTGTCGTGTAAATTACCAGTTTCGTTTTGTGACACGTTTACTGCACAGATCATCCAGCAGGAAGCAGTTTACTGATTCAGAATAAAAACACAGTCTCAACCTGCCGATGGAAAACCTAAAGAGATGCAGCAAATTTAAATGTGTTTATTGAGCTGCAAACTAAATCATGTGAGTGAAGGACGATTTAATGAATTCATGGTGGTTTTAATGTCACATTTCTAATGAAATCAGACGCTGACATAGAGTCAAACATTTGGAGCAAACGGTCGGACGAGGGTGAAGTTAGTTAGTTGAGGAAGGTGGAACAAGCGGCAGCTACAAAGAAAGATGCTCTTCTAAACAAGAGGAGCTGAAAACGAGGGTTAATACTGGACTTGAGTTTATTTCCTAAAGTAAAATGCAGGACTTTAGGTTTAGAATTATTATTATTATTATAATGTCACCATCTCCCCCTTTTTAGAATCTTACCTGCCCACATCTTTAAAATATGACCGTTTCTTCGCCATGACACGGTCCATTAGACACACACACACACACAGTGTCACCTCCATGCGACGACAGTAACCTCCCTCACATTATTTCCTGCTCGCTGCGCAGCATTAAAAGCAAAGTGACACAAAATGAGACAGAAAGCTCCAAACACACGAAGCTGCTTTTAACCGACTTTGCTTTTGTTTGGACTTGTTGGGTTGAAATCACTTTCACTCTCACATTTAATCGACGGATTCTTTCAGCGCCGCACAAGGTCGGATTTTACATTAGTGATGTTTTCTTGGGAGCCTTGACGTTAAATAGCTGCTGAATTGGATTCATAAATGTGACTGTTTATGAAAGCAGCAGAAAGAAGTTATGTGGAATCTACAGAACGAAAATGTAAGTGTCGGATAAAGCTGGTTAATCTGAAGTTTGGTTTTGGATTGAAATTGGACTTGGTATCATTTAGACTTTGAGTAATTGGTCCAATCTGTGAACGCTGCTGTTCATCATCTGCACTGTTCAACAGGGGAGGGAATAAATAGTCGGTGACATCGTCTGAATCGCCGTGGGAACGCCCAGAAGCAGCTGTCAATCATCATCAGGGTCGCATCACCGACGTCTTCATCTCTGGCCCTTAGTACTAAACCCACACACTCACATTATATTACCAAGGGCTTTCTATTTTACCTTCATTCACTCCGTAATACCTCGTACCCTTTTTATATTTTCAGCTTTTACGGTTACGCATCATCAATTTGCGATGTTCAGTGTGTTCCCGGAGTTATTTTATGAATTGATGTGATTTGTCATTTCGATGCAGCCACTTTTCCCTCAACATGACTTTTGCGCTTCTACTTTAGTCTGCAGCTTCTCTGCGATGTCCTCTCGGAACGGCTTTAAGAGAAAATGACCGTAAACCAGCGGTGAGCTGCAGGTGAAGAGTGGAGGGGGAACAAGCAGCAGCCTCAGTGGGAGGTGAAGAAGAGTAAAAGCAGAAGAAAGTGTTTTAAGCGTTAGAAAGAACTGGACTGTGGTCTGTTATTTATAAAGCAGAAAGTAATGGGGATGCATTCTGGTCGACTGCTGGTGGAAAATACTGTTTTCCTCTTCTGGAATAATTTACTCTCTGCATGAAAGGCACTTCCTACTTCTTTTACTTTCCACTGTGACTTCGTGGATAAATAAAGATGGACGACACGTCTCCATTTCCCCTCATTATACCGAAATGATACCAAAATATTCACGACGCACCGATAACGCCATTAGGGGCCTGCACCAGGAAGGTAACCCACAGAAAAGGTGTATTACAGGTAAAAAGTATCATAATATAAAATGTTTTTTTAAATTGTAATGATTGTATAATGATGTAATGATGAAAAGTCTATGACTCAAATAACTGTACTTTGACTTTTTAAGTTTGGTACGTGTCCAATCCACTAACATGGAGGAGGCAGGGTTTATTGCCTATACTGCGGCCCGGCACCAGGGGGCGATCGAGATGCTTTGACCACCCTCTTTGGAAGCTCTCATGTCGTCCACCTTTACAGTCTATGGGTTAAACATCTCAGTGGTTGTGAGGAACAACGAGTATTAACCGATCACTGAGATAAAACAGTAACTGACCCCCCCCCCCCCCCCTTCACCCGCCTCCTTCTTCCTCTCCCATAAAACATCTTGAGAAAGAAAACTCAAAGTTGTGAGGAAGGCTTTAAGCCGTATGTGCTCCCTTATCACTCGCCTTGGTTGGGAAATTCTAATTTTGCTCCCGTTTCATCAGCTTCCAGGGCAACGAAAAAACGATCTGTCAAAGAGATTACTTTTATTTTGATGT
This sequence comes from Hippoglossus hippoglossus, assembly GCF_009819705.1. NCBI lineage: Eukaryota > Metazoa > Chordata > Actinopteri > Pleuronectiformes > Pleuronectidae > Hippoglossus > Hippoglossus hippoglossus. The sequence continues at coordinate 3,655,465 of NC_047165.1, forward strand.
GATATTTTATGCCCATTAGTCACCATGTAAATTGCAGCTCCCTAATTACTCTGTAATTCATCATTATTACACATCGCAAAATTTTACAATTTCACATCAAAGAGAACTCAAGTGAAGTAATTTCCCTGCGAAACTGTGACTTATACTAAGCTAATAACATGCGCTTAAATAAACTCATGTACGCCTCATGATGATGCGTCATGGGAACAGAATGCACCTGGTAATGACGCGTGTGTCCCCTGCAGTCGCTGCCCTGATGCAATGACAGCTGCACAAATGTAAAAGAAGAAATCTGGGCGGCCGGTCTTCAGATGTCGGCGGTGCAAGGTCAGCGCGTGAATCACTGACGCCTCTGAGGCGTTCAGGAAACCAGGAGGACGGAGAGAGAGACGGGAGAGACGGGAGGGACGGTGGCTTGCCGAGAGGGCTTTGCAGGGATGAATGAGTAAGAGAGGAGGAGGAGGCAGAGACGAGTAAACTGTTCCCAAAAGCCATGAAATGAAGGAGGAGGCAGGAGGGAGGGAGAGAGAGAGAGCGAGAGCGAGAGCGAGAGCGAGTTCGGGTAGTTGTGGTAAATGATAGCAGAGTTTTAGTAAGCAGAGCCTGCAGGGCGTGGACGGCTGACAGAGAACAGAGGAGCCTGATGGAGACGTTCAGAGGGAGAGTCATGACTCAGCAGTCAGACACATGTATTCACACACGGCTCCAGACTCATTCTGTCTATTCTCTGTGTCGTTACCTGTAAATAAGACAAAAATGTCGGATAAATAACCGATTGCACTGATCTCAACATTTAAGGTAAATGGATTCATCTTGTTTTCCAGGAAACTAACATGGAGAGTGGACTATTTCTTTCCTCTATAAACTTCCTGTATATATATTTGATCCAGTGTTTCTCACCTCATAAACACATTAGAAACAAAACTTATTAAATTTAAATAACGTTTTTAATGCATCGTTTTGTTTTTAAGGTGGACCTGTTGTGCTTTAGTGCTAATAAGGGATTCATTATGGATCCTAAGAAGCAGTCAAATAACCACAAACTGAAAAGTGTAAGGTCGGCTATAATTTGCAATATCTACAATTCCAGTGTAATTTAGCAGTTACAGGCATTTTTCAATTTAAGTGTTTTAAAACTGCTGTTGTGTGTAAATATCGTAGGCACCTGCACAAACAGCATTCAGTGATCCATTACTGTTAAAGCAGCATTCATCACGTGTGTCAACAACCACATTCTTCTGTATTCAGCTGCACAGCGACGAGGAGTAAACACACATTGTTGAATTCACATTCACCCGGCGCGTTGCCTCTCTTTGATCAGATGTTCCTGATCAAAATTCTCCTTGGATTTGTAACTGACCTCTCCTCTTTTAAATTTTTTATGATCACTGATATGTGCTTTTTACTTTTTGTCAAAGATCCAGACGCTTCCCCACACAGCCGCTCGTTTTTAACACCGACAGCTTCACGTCCCCCCCCGAGCCTCACAAGTGCTTCAGTGGTAAGTCGCACAATATTGTCTCTGCAGCAGACGAACAGCTTTACCACAGGAGCCTTGGATCAGCTCTTCTCCGCCCTCTGTGCTCCATCACCTCATTAAGGCCTCCATGAGAAAAATATACATTCATACACACTTTCATACACCGACAGTCAAACCGCTGTTCATGGGCTGGATCCTCCAGTCTGGTGCATGACAGAGGAGCAAAGAAAGGTAACGTGAGGATAGCTGCAGTTATTTTTACATCACAGCCTTTAAAGGACCAGTGTTCCTCTTGGCACGGTGCAATTTAAAACTGCCACGCAACCCGAGCAGTGATCCTTGATCAGCGCTCTTGTTCCTGGAGGTTTAATGACCACAAGCGCTGGACTAGAGCCACATCTAGGTGGAGGAAAGGCAAAGCGGCGTATCTTAATGTGCACAGACACTGGGTCCCCGGTCTTCATTCAGGCTGAGCTGAAGGGTGGGGGGGGGGGGGAGATGTGTGGCGTGATGGATTCAGTCTTATGAAGAGAATGAATTAGAGGAGGAGAAGAAGAAGAGGGCTCTGAAGAAGAGCAGACCATGATAGAGCAGAGGGCGCCCATCGATTCTGATGCAACTTTATTGTGTTGCGTTATAATAATATTCATGTATTCATTTTGTCTAAGTGTTTTATCTTTGTCGTTCTAATGCTCATGAATTCTTGAAGTCTTTGTAGATTTAATGGCAGTGAAGAGTTTTGCTGAAGGGTCAGGAGAGAAAAACAAAGTACTACTGTACATAATAATATGACGATATAAGGATGTATTATAGTCTTGTTTATTGTAAGTGTAAAGCATTCTGAAAGCCGAGTTTTTGCCAAAGTGACAAATAAAGCTTTACCGATGCAATTATATGTTTGTGTTTCTATTTATAATCATATTTGCATGAATATAATACAGTTTTTCTTCTGTATTGAAATGAAAGCTGTCTAACGCAGACGGACTGATTCTGAAAAACATTCAAAAGGACCCTGCATGAATAAGCATATATGTAAAATTATTAATTTGTTGCATCCTCATAAAGAGCTTATCCTTTGAGGGGGGGCTGGGGGAGCTGGAGCCAATCAGCTGACAGGATGGACAGGTCAGCAGCAGATAACAGGTCGGACACTTAGAGACAAGCAACCAGTCACTGTCACGTTCACACCTACGGCCAATTAAGAGTTTTCAATTAACCTGAACTGTGGGAGGAAGCAGAGCAGAATGACAGGAAACCACTGCACAGGGAGAACATGCAAACTCCTACGTCCTACATATGAGGATTAAATAATAATTCAGACTGATGACTTTACATTTAGAGAGTAATATAGTTGGGTTAAAGTTATATATATAAATATACTGGTAACGCTCTGTAAAAGGAGCATTAAAAATCGTTGGCACGACAGTTTGAAGTAATTTTTCTCCTTCGGCTGATCGACCATTAGCTTGTTCTCTCACCTGTGTTCCTGGCAAGTTGTCATAATCACGTTAGTCGGCGCTGGCAGGTTTTATTAGGCTGGCGTCAGATGAGACGTTTGCTTAAACAGGTAAAGTTGCTCTGTAACAAGGAATCTGTGAATACTGATGTGAGAGGAGCTCTTTTATCTTGGCTGTGTGCTCTGCATCCATTAATCTGACAGGTCCAAACAAAAGGCCTGGAGAGGATGATCTGCTTACGACTTACTTCTCTACCTGGAACCCACCAAATGAAAACAGCACAGGAATGAGGAAGCACTGAGGAGAGGAAAAACAAGGCCTGAAATCAGACGGAGCAGATTGAAGCCCAGAAAAGAGAAGGGAAAAAACCTTAAAGCTTCACTAACCAACGTTTATCAAATAACAGATTGTTCAACTGTCTCCGGTGTGACGTGAAATGAAGAATTAGAACCAACTGTGCAGCTCCACAAAGCTTCTTTAGTGTCTTTTAAATGATCGGTTTGGTTCAGTGACACATTCACAGTATCTACAGTTTAGATTCAGTCTTATCAGCCGTGTTTCCGGCAGCAGGAAGCAGCTAATTCAGAAAAAGTCAATGTAAGCAACCTGCGGGGAACAGCTGTCCGTCAACACGTCAAAGAAGCGCTGACAGGAAATAAAACATGACAGGAGGCAGCAACAGACAGATGTTCACAGCAGCTCAAACAGGAATAAAGAAAAAACACATTCCAATTTTTATCACCACTCAATTACCTTTTTTTTTTTAGACATATTTTTCTATGACTTTTAGTTTTTATTATTCGCCAGAAATATTTTGCGTCAATGTATTATTAGCCTAATAGGTAAAGCTAGGGTTTTGCCTAATGCATCAAAGTAAGAATTTTGTATGTGTTTATTATGTGCAGTCATGCATTTGCCATGTTGTGATTAATATTGTAAAAATGATGATTTATCTTATCTTGTTCTGCACATGTTTCTGTTCAGTATGACACTACCAGACTTTGTTTAACTTATTGGTTAAGGTTTTTGGAAGCTCTGCTAAACGTTTAGAGATTTCAATAAGACATCACATTTATCTAGTTAAAATAAGAAATACAAAATCTGCCTGTAAATTATGTAAAGTGAGTTTGTCGCTCTGTGTCTCTATTGTCAGGGAAGCAGTCGGCTGTGGGGCGGAGCCGGTCCACCGACACCCGGCTGCCAAACTTTGGCTCATGCAGGACAAAATACATAGAGGAAAAAAAAAGTTAAGGTAAAAAAAAGTAAACAAACTTGAAGCAGCAAGAGCTGGAGAGAAAGGGAATTGAAAAAGTGTAGACAGACATGAAGAATGGACGGAGAGAGAAGGAGAAGAATGTCCCACGTTGAGACGAGGCGGGAGAATTGCACTGTCTGCCACTCCGGCCTGGTTATTAATGACCTGTGACTGGAGGGTGGGTGCAAGCAGCGAGCATATCAGCCCGCTGCTCCGGGATAATCTGCATCCCACTGACATATTCTTCACTAAGCACCGGCTGACAAGACCCATACTTCACAATAAATTGGGCCTTCCAGTTCCATTAGGGCCTGAATGTGGGCACAGCCCGAAGTCTTGATCAGATGCTTGGAGGAAAACAGGGAGAAAAAGCAGTGTGGTGGGAAAGTAAACCACCAAGTTATTGTTTTAGTATTCAATCCAAATCCTTCACTTGTGTAAATATTGTCAGCAAATCACACAGGGGGGTGCACGCGGGATGAATTACCGCGATCCATACAAATTTCCTCTCTTTTGATTGCTTGCTATCACATCAGTAGATGCACGGAAGGTAAATTGGTTCCAGCAATCAGTAGATATTCATTAAGCTCCGTCGCTAAAGTCGTTTTTTTGTTTTCCACAGAGTTCACGCGCCGGAGGAGCATCATTTCAGAGCTGGTTCAGCTCCATTTGAAAAGAGATGTACGCAGAGTGGATTCTGTTGTTGTTGGCAGAAGGAGAATATAAAAGGACAGAGTCAGCCAATCTCTGACGCTGCTAATGCTACACAGACGGCAAAATGCATGCGTTTGATTGGGACCAGCCAATAAAATCAAGCACAAATCCCAAAACTTTCAGGGTTGTAATTCTATTCGGAGGCTATTGTACATTTAATTCACCCAGTTTGGGTCTGGCGTTTGTGAGGATAAGGTCACGGCGAGGACAGAGACACTCGCAGCACGTCTGTGTGTAATCCAGCTGCAGCTCGCAGGAGTAGCAGTTAAACAGAGTGTGCGCTCTAATGCTCCGTGTCACTGGTGGTAAGCCGGGCGCAGACTTCGGTGAGGACGCAGGCGAACACGGAGCGGCCCGGCTGCAGCTAATTAACGTGCTGCGTGTTCCAGAGGAAGCTGACAGCAGCGAGGTATTAGATGCAAACTGCCAACGACCCGCTGTGAACCTGGAGCCTGAGAGGCCGCGTGCAAATGACGCTGCCACTTTCAGCCGTGGATGAGGAACCTTTAATTAGCGCGTGGACAGGTGAGCTGTTCCACAAAAGACCACCAGCGACTCCCTCAGCCGGGATGTGCAGCCCGGTTAATGTGTGGATAAAGATAACGCACCAATCTCCACGTGTAGGAGACGGGGATTTATCACAGTGAAAATGGATAAACACATGTTGGGAAAGGGAAATTTCCATTGGCAACGGTCCTGCATCACTTTGTCTTCCTGCAGCGAGGTCAGTTTGTCATGCAGCAAGCAACGCCATCAGACAATGTGTGAAACTTGGCAAGCTCAGGCTGACGGAGCTTTCCATGAGACTCTGCCGCCGCCATCGAACAATGTGTCACCCGCACCGTCCTCCTGCCTCCCCCTCGCTCTCACTGCCGAAAACAAGTGCAACCGGGGGAAGTGCAACCAAAACGCCAAGAATGAGATCTTGTCCCCGCGAGGTCTCAGCGGGAGTGGACAAACTGTACGCGACAACAGACGGGTCAAACCTGTCTGGGAGGAAACCCATGCAACAGAGTGGTTGAATTGCAATCACACACCATTCATACACAACTGGCACAGGGGCGATTTGGAGAGTGGATCCGGGGATCGAACCGATGACCTCTACCTCCTGAACCACAGCTGAGAAAAGGACCATGAACCGTACTTCTACCAGAATGATTTTCTAGAATTTATCTGGGATGTTTGTTTATGTATCTATTACATCTATTACAAACTATTTGTTGTATTACTTATTGTGAATCACTTTGTACTGAAAGGTCCAATATTAAGTGTATTATTATTATGATGATGATGATGATGACGGGGATGATTATTGTTGTTATTTATTTATTTTACGCAAGTGTATGTTATTTTATTATTCTTTTATTGATAATTATCAACTGATGGATTATGCTGCTAATTCTAATCCCGGGCGTCCTGCATGTGAGTGCAAACAAACCGAACCTGCAGCGAGGGAGAAGAAGCTGTGAACAGTATTAATGTGTAATGGATTCTTTTCATGTGTTTTCAAAGAGACCTGCTGTCAAAGAGAGAGACTCCTTCTTTTGTTGTTTTAATTGGAGTGTGGATGTGAATGTTGCCATTTCCTTCGCCCTGGACATGCACCAATTAAACCAAAAGAAGCCTGTGCAGCTCCAGCTCCACACAAAACCACCGTTATTATCTCCATCACTATAAAATACTGAGTTTTGCTCCGGTCTGGTAACAGAGAAACTCCGGCCGGCTCAGACCACCACCTTGCTTCAGTATCTTAAACCCGTCAAGAACGCAGACTTGACAGTTCTTTATCCGTATCCTGGTTGGTTGGATTTATCTTGCCACAATTAGTTAGTGTCAAGTGGAGGGAGGCCGGTGCCAGACGTGCCGAGCGTTAAGCCACATGCTCGTCTTTTAGATTGTGTGAATTCAACAAGATGAATCCTGAGAATCTGCTTTAACCTTCCTAACGCTCTGCAGGGATGTCAGGATGGAGACGTGCAGGAAGCAGAACAGCCCAAACCTCTCCACACTGACACACACACAGAATGGGAAGAAATATAAGGAAGGACATTCTGTCAATTTGGCTCTGTTGCCTTTTCTAACCGAATGTGTGTGAATTACAAAACCCCAGAGGTTAAATGAAAGGTCAAGCGTTATTTAAGCCGTATGAGACAAATTGAGATTTGTGAAATACAAATAAAATGTGATTGATTGATTGATATTTCAAATACATTGACAGTTATGACAAATCAACACTCAGCTCCCATGTGGAAGATTTCAAAATGTCTTCTCTGACGCCTACTTGTTAAACTCAGTCCTCATACATCTTCACAAACCAACATCTCCACATTGAATAGATTGAACCAGTGTTGACGTTCACTCTCTTTACAAACAGTAAATACTGTATCTGTGCTTGTGGCTTTTTATTGACTTTCTCTCTGCACTTTGCTCGTCCAGTTTGCATCTAGTTCCCGATCACCCACGTAAAGTGTTTGAGGCTGTTGTCTCATGATGGATGCCAAACACTCACAGATGTGTGTGTGATAACTATTGATTTTAAATTAAGTAAAGGTCACAGTCAGCCAGCGAGCGTGACCTTTGGAGCTCAAGGACATTTCATTCACACTGTACATGTACATGAAAGCCAACTAAACAAGGGTTTTCTCTGAGTTTCGATTGAGATACACAAGTGTTCTGAATGAACAACATCGATCACATGCTCAGTGGAGCGTTGGTGAAACCATCCAAGGTGCCTGCGTTGCCCCTGACTCAACAGTTGGCCCGTGATAAAAGCACGAAGCTTAAAGCAATCCCACATTTTATGCTTCCTTTGTACCTTATGGCCTGAAACACGCAGTACAACATGAGATACAGGCCCGGAGACTCGGGGAAATTGCACTTGCATGATTACTGCGACGTTCTCATCGGCGGTACACACAAACCTGCCGAGCATGAAATCAAATCTCATAAAGATAGTGCAAATTCAATTTGTCTTCAGATTTAAATCTGTAAATCTCTCCCTCTCCGTGTCTATGGGCTGTGATGTGATGCATGGGATGTAGATTATTCAGATATTGAGAATATCCTCAATCTGCCCGACGGCGTCGATTCAGAAAGGTGGAATATGTCTTTTTAAAAAGGGGCTGAGACAATGATTGCAGGAGATGATGAAAGGAACAGATTGCGGTTCGGGCGAAGGAGAGAAGGATCCACGTTCTAGTCTATGTTAGCGCCTGGATTCCATATCATCTACTACAACTTCTTCTTCAGAGTCGATGTGCCGATCATCAGCTCCCAGTTTGAACAACAGAAGACGTCTCGACAGGCGAACCCCTTGGAACTGGGTTTCTTCTGGACTGACGCAGTGTAGCTGTGATAACAAGAACAAGCTTCTGCTGCTCCCTGACGGTGGAGGAGGGAAACCTAAAGGAATCTTTGATCTGGAGACACATCACATCGAATTGTCAGGTGACAAACTCTGTGTGGGGCCTTGTCAGCAGTTTGAGGCCTAAATCAGTGAGTCATGAGGAACCCCCCCGCTGTGATGTGCTGTTGTGGAGGATCTGTTTGACACATCAGAGTTTTAATATCTTCATCCTGTAGTTTAGAATCTGGTTCTGAGCGACATCACAGTGCTTTTAAAACCTCTGAGAGCCAGAACGTGGTTTCAAATCTCCAAGTTTTAGCTTTGGTATATTTATTAAGTTAAGACCAAAGGTGGCAGGAGTGGCCTTTTGCTTTTTATTTTATTTTATTTTATTTGATACACAAAATAAAATGTTTGGCATCTCTCTCTACATTGTGATGCTGAAACAATTCATCTCCTAATCAAAAAACAATTACTCTAAATTGGTCTCAAATGAATTTTCATTAAAAAATGAAACCATTAACCTTCAATTTCCCCCTCTTCACCTCCCAGTGTTTTAATACTTCTTTATTAAAACTTTATTACACTATTATTCCACATTATTCTGTACGAGGCATGTGCATATGTAGAGCTTTTTAAAACAAGTGAGACATGATATAAGAAACGGTGTAAAAGCACTTGTAGAAAACTGGAATTCAAACGTTTGAATTTGACTGTTAAATGCTTTATGGGTAACACTGTCTGGCATTTATTCATGTGTTGCATTTGGTATTCAGCTTGGAGCTTATGTTCAATATTGTTTTGCAGTTTCCGAAGCCAGTATGTTATTCCAGCCTTGTTGTGAATATTTTAAATTATAGCATGTGGTGTTGGGTGTTTTGTTGAGGGGACAAACATCTCCCTCTCTGCCTGGCCTTGTATCTCACTGTCATTCTGTTTGTTCAGCCACTGGAGTCATGACACTGCCCTCGTCCTGCGAGACCCTGAGACGATTCGATAGCACCGAGTCAGAAGATGCCTCCCCCCCGCAAATCCTTTCTCCCCTTCTGCAGAGGCAGCGGTGTGCCAGAGGTCCTTGGCAGCGTTTGTCTGCCCTGCTGGTGAACCTCTTCTACCCATACACTCATCTGAGGCCCGTGCCACTTAGGGGACGAGCTGGACGGAGAGCAGTGGACTACAGGGAGGGAGGATGAGGGACTGACGCTTAGACAAGATGCCCGTTCAGGAAAGTATGGCACGGACGAGGTTAGCGAGGGACAGATGAGGGGGCAGGGGGGTCCGTCTGAGGGGGAAGGTTTTGGAAGAGGGAGCAGGCAATCAACACGAGCAGGAGACACAAAGGTAACCCGGGGAAATGAGGGTTTGATGATCTGCGAGCAAAGGATGTGATGCTGAGATTATCTGAGGGGTGAGGAAAGAAGAGGGGAGGCCACACTCTTCTTTTCCAGCTTTTCACTTACCCACTTTTTTTTTTTTTGAAGCAGGAAATAGTTGAATAAAATGGAGAAAAGAAAGGACAAAAAAAAAAGTTGGTGTTACTGGAAAATAAATCCACAAGTTTTACGACATTGTGTTTTCTAATAGAGAACAGAGAACGGGGACTTGTCAGGAATAAAGGAGGCAGCTGAGAGCGGGACTGGAGCCAGCGAGAATAAAGACCTGAAAGTGCGCCAATCGATTCCCACTATTAGAGAATGAATTGAGGATAGAGATTTGGCAGCGAGTTGGAGAAAGTTGCGAAGAATAGATGCGTGAAATCAGAAATGAATCAGGGAGAGTTGTGTGAGGTAAAGCCGATACAAACAGAAAGGTGTCGGGGACCGGAGGTTCGACCGGGACGCCGTGAAAACACAGCGCTTTCTTTTTCTTTGCCCCCCCCGTCAGTAATGATTTAACTCCAAGACAATTTATATGGAAATTTACCTGAATACATCCTGTCCAATAATCCACTAATAATCAGGGTTTTAAGCGAGGAAACCAAAACCGAGGTTATGGTTTAGATTCGCTTCCTGGTTTGGCAGAGAACAACTTTGTTTGTGGATGTCGAAGTTCAATTCCTTTCACCCCTGCAGTCGTGTGGAATATTGTCGAGTCTACAGAACAGATGCCGGAGCTTGTTTTTATGAGACAAACAGAGAGTCGGGGCATGCAGCTACTTTCTGTATAGCTTCCAAACATAAATACATAAACAACCTCCTGCCTCCGAACCTTAACTCTGAAACGCTGCAGTTGGAAACGGCTCAGAATTGCACCTGAAAAACACATTACACACAAAACACAAACACTTTATTTCACGGCTGAGTTGATTTGCAGCATATTTCCTGAGTTTAGAAAGTCGGGTTTGAATTGAAATACTCTTGTCGACTTCCAGAGAATCATTTCATTCAAATCCAAGTGAATATTTATTGATTATTATAGTAATCTTCCACATCCTATATGTGGCTGCCGTCCTGTAAATAAAGTTAGATAAGCAAATAAGTTTTATATTTCCTTTTGTAAATATTGTACGAGACTTATTACTTTCACTCTTCTTAAACTATATTTTAGTCTCAGCCTTTGTGACGTTTGCAAAAAGAACATTTGAATAATGTCCAAAATAAAATCTGTCTTCCGGACCCTCCCACAAATACTTACATTGAACCTATGAGAACATATTTTCTAAAAGCTTCTTCACAGCAACACAATCAACAACTGCTTCCATCTGACAGATGACAAATTGTTTTAATGACGAGGACGTAACGGTTCTTAGCCACCAATACGTTCAGGTCAGTCGGTTTGTTGTGGAAACAAAGCGCGGGGTGTCACTCGAACGAGCACCAATGTTGTTCCAACAAGGACAATTACCCTAATACTCGCTCGGAATTAAAAACCTAATTAAAGAGACTTAATTAATTATGTGGAAAGTAAAGGATATTAAGAAAAGAGCAAGCCATGTTGCCATTTGCCACATTTAATCTACATGTGTCATCTATGGGCCATTCTCCCTTTGCAATCAAGTAGAGAATTTCATATTCACGAGGGGGAATTCTAATTTTATAATATGATTTTCGGGGACAGGACAAATAGGAAGTTAAAAAAAACCCAAAGGCACATCACCGTCCCTTCACGGTAAATGGTGCTGTTACTGCACGCCGCTTGTTAGCAGGAAAGTCACAGATAAGCTGTTGTACTGCCACAGTGTCAGTGCCCCAGTGACAAGGTTGCATTATTTGGAATGAGATGAGGGGAACGTGGGAATTAATATGGCGGAGATAGCGATGGCTAAGGACAGGAGTCGGGGCAATTTGTGTTCTTCCCTCAGGTATGTGACATTGAGAGGGCTGCGGCTTTGGCAGATTAAAAAAAGAAAGGGGAAAAGTGACATTAGTCTGAAGTAGGAGAGGATGTTTGAGAAAGAAGTGAAGAGAAAGGAAAATGAGAAAAGTAATACGAGGACCAAAAATGAGCTTATGTAAAGAAAGAGTAGAGCGGAAGATAGAAAATCCATGAAACCCATACGGTGCTTAAAATGTTAGAAAACTCAGCTGAATAGTGTTTGTCAGAAATGTAATTGTAAAGGTTCAAACACGCTGACGTATATTTAACTTCCGTGTATTTATTCCTGCGATTTGTCGAGGAATACTTTACTGTTTTTACACTTTAGTAGCTGGTAAAAAATTAAAAACCAGCATTTCTCTTCTGCTTCAAAACCCACGAACACAAAATCCACTGGACACTGTGTAGCCGCATACAGGGAGTTCAGTCAGGGACATCAACAGGGGCGTTGCAACAGGAAAGGCAAAGCACGCAATTGACTCAGGGGCCTGAGCTGAAAGGGGGCCCCCCCACGAGAACAACTAATGACCAACACTTTTGAGGAATCCCCCTAACTAGGCCCAATGCTAGTAGCTTTCCCAAATGTGTGTAACCCTCTAAGGGCATCGTCGAACATACGCGTTTGCAAAGCGAACATCGCAGGTCAAACAGTGGAAAGTGGAACTCCATGAGAAGCCACGCTGCAGATGTGCTGCGCCACTGGAAGTAAACGTATCATACAGCAGAGCTGGGGAATTGGTAGTGAGAACACGTAGAGTAAATGTCACTGCAAGTTTCTGAACATCTGATTTCCCCCTGCAGATCAGAACCTTATTCAAATGGTGGGAAGAAATATGACCCCCTCTGTTTCCCTGATATTTAATTCCATATGCTTGTTGTTGCGGTCTAATGGTGGCTGTGGGAACACTGACTACAGTGACTACACTTCAGTGCAGAGACTTACTTGGGTCGGACAGGATGGAGTCCGTCTTGGGCAGAAACTGGTCACAGCGGATTCCCTGGTAGCCTTCCCGACACCTGGTGAAAAACACAAGAACAACAAGAGGAAAATAAATGATCTGTCAGGGAGTCAGGTAGGTGTGCCAGAAAACAAATGCCACTACAACTGATGTAAATGCAAGAGCTGCACATAAACCGCCTCCTCGTGTTATGAGACAAATATGGCTCAGTCCTCGTGGAGGCGAGCTGAATAGACAAAAAGTGCACAGCAAGGCGCGCTGACAGACAGAAATTAATAGTGAGGAAATCTTTGGGGCCTGAAACCAGCACTTTTCTGAAAGAAGAGCACGAAGAAGGCTGCAGCAGAAAAGACAAACCCGAATGAACAGAAACCCTATAACCTTCCTGTGTCTGCTGAGTTTCCTTGGTCATACAGGAAGTCTGCTCAGATCTCATCACACAGACGCCATATTCACGTGGAACGACTTTCAAGTAGGCTGAAGGCAACGGGAGGATTTTTGTACGGGAGCAAATTGTGTTTCTCCTCAGTTGAAAGATCACGGTACCGTCGACGGGCTTGTCTGCAGTTGTTTGCAGAGATATTGTTTGTGTGCATCCTTCTCCCTCTGCTCTGAAGCCTTAAACACGTTGATGCAACATATGCATGCGTCACCATTTAGGAACTGCTGCGACGTCTGTTCCCCAGAGTCGGATGAGATGCATCGTGACTCACATTGGGAATGTAACGCAGATGGGAAAAAAAGCATGTAGGCTAAGTTCTTGTTTCTAGTTTCCAAGGCAAAAGCGGGGATTTTAAATAAAAACAAGTGGTTTTCAAATGGTTTCTATTTCACACAAAAGTCGGGACGGTAGCGATTTCGTTGCTTCTCCTCACGTGTCGCGATCTTTGTTGATGTCGATCGCTCGCAGCTCCAGAAGTGGCCGAGTCAAACACTAAAGAGCAAAGTGCTCTACGATCTTTAGAGTGAGTTTCTGTGATGTGCACTTTACTGGAATCCTTCAGTCACATGCATTGTACCTTAGCAAGTGTGTGTCCTGGTGAGGTAAAGCCACTGTGCTTCATGCAGTCACATTCTTCTCTTGTGAAAATGTGAAAACCCATAATATGTTAAAACTGAGAGTGCTTTCACCCCCCCTCCACAGGTCTCTATTGAAAACAGGATCCAATGAAATAAAATAAACTTCTGTGAAAATGCGGGTTTTCTTCTAAACCCCGTCGAGAGCGATCGATTAGCTGGAGAAACGTCCCGTGGTTTCAGGATACTCCTTAAACTTTCAAGAAAAATAAAACTGTTGAATTTTGATTGGCACATTAGTGAGAGTGGCAATGATCATTAAGCAGCTAATGAAATCTGAAATGTGCTTCAGTTACTCTTCAGAAAGGTCCAAGGGAATGGCTGCGCTTTTTTCTCAGATGTGTTTTTAATTAGCCGCAGCCCAATAAATATACTCTTAGCAACATATGGAAGTGATACTGTGTCCTACAGTACGCACAGTATCATGGAGGCTAAATTACCAGTATGCAGTGTAAAGCCTAATTGGACGCCTCGGTTTGTTTGGATGTCAATCCCTGCCTCCGGCCGTTTGTGTCCCGCTCGCTGTTCTGTTTCTCGTTTTTTCCCTCCTGAGGAAAATGCAAAGTCTCAAACTTGCAAGTAAAAATACCAAGTTTTGCAACTGTAAGTAACCGGTAACAAATCCGACAAATCTACCCAATCGATCATTTGGTCACTTTCTCAACCATCCTGCTCCGCTAAGACTCAATTTTCTCATCCATCCGACCTGCATCCCAATTCCTCCCCTGTTTACCCCTGTGGGCTTCTTCCTCTGACACTCCTGGAATTAAACTGTATCCTCACTGACAAGCTGACAGCAGAGTAAATATACATACAGCCGTGCCAGTGGCCCCCTGGTTTCTGGAAACCCCAGACTGAGACAGAACATCCGTGTCTGTCCGGACCAGAGCTGTGCGTGGAGATCAAGCTTAAAAATGAAGGTGGTGCCACATATCAAAGATTCTGCTCCGTGCAGATTGATAATGGCAAAGCTCTTTCTGTCTTTCATCTGCAGTGAGGGATTTCAATTATTAAAGCAGCTTCAGTAGGTGGGGACGGATGCTCTCAGCGGTGATCTCAGGTCACCGGTGTGTGTTTGAAGAGCATCTTCATCGTGTGGAGAGAGAAGAGGCGAAATAAAGAGACGTCGATGCAGAGTCCAAACAACCAAGAGTAAGAAACCAAACTCTGCTCAGGAGGTTTTTGTTTTCACCCCATGTTGTTTGTTTCTGAGTAAGTTTTGCAAAAACTAGAGAGTGAATATCCATGAATCTTGGTGGAAGGTTGTTATGTGGGTCAGGGAGGAACCCATCGGATTTTAATCAAGTGTTGCGTCAAAGAAGAGAAGGCACAGGTGAAATTGTTAAGATTAATACAAGTGAGTTATTCCCCGGCTGCTTGTATTGTGACTTTGGCTTAATTGTAAACTTTAATGGAATCAAACCAACATCAACGCATCATTAAAGCTGTTTGATGTCATGAATTTGACTCCTCGCTCGTGTTGTTTGTTTCCAGAACCACAAATGTTTTCATGTTACTCTGACACCCAGCGTGAAACATGACTCGTCCTCTAATGGAGACAATGAACACAGCTGTAGGATACATTTTGCATTCGGCCTGAAACTGAACTGCAACAAAAAAATAAAAACCCATTTCTTTGTTAGACGTCAGAATTATTGCTTCTCCTCCGAGTTTGTTGCTCTCAGGTTTTATGCAACCCATATTTGGCGATGTGTGGGAGCGGGAGAACAAAACAAACACAAACACAGTCACCTTATGTTAAAGTCACAATTTGAAGTGGAAGTATTTTAGTTTAGTCGGATGAAGGTTAGATTCCCTGCGTCCTCGAGAGGCTTCTCTGGGGTCCGGGTGATGTAGTCAGAGTGTGTTGGTGACGCTCTGTGCTGACGACCCTGCAGATTGGAGGTTCATGGTTTCCTGTGCACATTCACATCGTAACCGAGGCTCGAGGGAACGCACTTTTCTCCGTGACGCACGTGACCTGAAGTGACTAAACTTTGACAAGAAGCAACCTTTGTCACACCGAGCGGAGGTGAGGAAGATAATTAAAAAGAATGGAGGATTAACACAGTGCCAGTGTCTGTGAGCCGTGCTCATTAAGAGCCGCTGTGGCAGTGAGAAGAAGCACACAGCAGTGATTCAATTAAACCAGCGTGGCAAAAAGAAAAACTTGGAGGCAAAAGGGACCACAACCGAACAGACAATTGCGTAGATGCCGCCGCCGTGTTGTGTGGCCCCACAGCTCCACTAAGACGGCTGTAATTTCCTTCATTATGTCTCTGTGCCGTATACCCGACCATAGATGAAGAGCTTCCTCGGGCTTGAAGGAGCGAATCTACGACTGGAGGAGACAGAGTTGGAGGGTGCTGCAGAGCTGCATGCTTTCTAATTAGCACCGGAGTCATTAATAGAAAGAAAACCGGATTAGACTGCACGTGCTTGCATGTGTGTGTGTGTGTGTGTGTGTATCTCTCACAAAGCACCGCGGAGCAGGGTGTACGTACATATATAAACATGCCCCCTGGAGGATGATGAGTTACTGCACGGGGAGGTGTGAAGCTACAAGCCTCGGTGCACAAAGACACAACAGCACGCGCCGGAGAAGAGCTCGTCACATTCGGGCAGTTCGGGAACTTCTCCCTGTGGTTTAAACTTAATATTTCAGCTGAAGTTCATGAAAAATACAAGAGGGTCTTCGGAAGGATTAGAAACGAAACTTGAGCCAAAAATGAGCCGTCATCTTCTCAACGACTGGATCGCTTTTGTTTGATTCAGCTTTACCCGGTTTTTAAAGTGAAACTTCACATCTCATCATGCAAACCACAGTCGCTGTAATCCTAATACCAGAGCTCGGGGCTGCACAAAAGACTAATACATTACATCTAGATTGTGTGTTTCTGGGAAGAGACGAAGGAAAAGCGAAGTAAATGCTAGTACATACATGCAAATACTAAGAAACAGGCACCAAAAGGAACCAATACGGAGAGTTTCTATTGCCCTTTGCTTTTAATCTGTATTTATGTGGTGCTTTATGGTAAATTCAGCTATTCACGGATATATGGAAATCACACATCACACTGCCGGCACAGTCTTCAAGGGCAATTTGGGGTTCAGTGTTTTTCAAAGGAATCAAGGAGCTCGGGATCAAACTACCGACCTTCAGGTTAGTGGGCGACTCGCTCTAAATCCCTCGACTGTCCGTTTGTCAGCAGGTTTACTCCAAAACTACTAAACCAATTTCCATGAAAAGAGTGTTGGGGCGTGACCCTCAGGAAGAATCCATTACATCCTGGAGCGGATCCAGGAATTCTCTGTCACTTTCTTTAACGATGGCGAGATAGGGCGTCGGCCTTGGCAGAGCAACGCACTCTCCACGCTCCTGGTTTATCTAACGTGGCCTCGCTCTCCTTCTCCGGACACTTAGCATTCACACGTCGAAGCGGCTCCAGTTGGCGTTGCACGAGTTTGTTCGGATCGGCCTGAGCTTATCATCAGACTTGTATTTCATTCTACTTCTCATCTTTGTCACATGTTCTGCTTCTGTTGATTATCTAACCTGCTCTGAAGTGTCTCACCTGCGTCCCACGTCTTTTTAGTGTCTGTGCTCCAGTCGTCTACGTCTGTTCACGTCCTTGGTTTCCCTTGTCCTCTATTTTCACTCAGAAGGTTTCGCCTCCTGCTCTATTTTGTGCAGCGCGTCTAGTTTAGTGTTTCTGTTCTTCTCCCCGGTGACCCCCTCCTGTCTCTGCTTGGCTCTTTGTTCATTTGGAGTTTGTGAACTTTTCCTTCCTTCTTGAGACTTTAAGCCTCTTTATTGTCCTGTATGGTCTCATCTGGAGTCTTTGTCTCAGCTCCTGTAAACCTCCACCTCAACGAGCCCTACGGCGCCTCAGGGATTGATCCTGCAAGTGCAGAATTTAGAAAGGTTTCTAGATTACATGTTGCAATCTCTGAGTTATATGCACTTCACAAGTCGGGTTATCTGTCAGGCTAAAACTTATTTCTCCTTAATGCTGAAACAATGATCTGCACAATATCTTTGTCTTGCCTGAAGAGGACAAAATCATAAGGAGAAGAAAAGAAACAAGAAACCTCGAGTCATGCTGACGTCAATCATCATGTGGGTCATAACAGAACTTCGTCGTGTTGTGCAGTGTGCTGTCATTTACAGGATCCGTCCAATCCACAGAGACCGGAACCTGGCAAATGAAGATGCATTTCTTCCCTGCAAACCCGATTGTTACACGGCTCCACAAACAGAAAACATTCATCATGTCCAGCGATTCCTCCCTTTGATAGTAAAGATGTGTTAAAAATAAAATAATGAGGCAAACATCACAGGAGATATCAGAGATCTAAGCCACTGTTTCGCTCTCCTTGGCAGGGCGGCCATTTCCCCCAATTTAATACAGCGCAGCCACACAGCAGCGTGAGGCTCGACGGTCTATTAAAAGAAAATATGCCACAGTGCATTGGTCAGACTGTGACAGCTTGGTTCAACGATCTTCACATTGCAAGCCATTTCCTCTGCATGGAGTTCATTTCGGAGCAAAATGGCCGATAAACCTGCAGTAAATAGGGCCACAAATAACAAGGAATGGCCGAAGGGGAGTGTTGTTTTAGTCCCAGTTGGAGTGAGACCTCACTACGATCTGCTCTGTGAGGATCTCAGAAGGGGAATTAGCATGGCTCATGCATTCCAATCTTCATTTGGTAGATTCTTGTATTTAAAAAAGCCTTAATTTTGTTTGTTTAATGTTAGTTTACTAACGACTACACTTGTCCTGAGCAGTAATGAAATGAGGTTTTGGATGATTCACAGGTTTTCACATCAACAGTAAGACAATGAGTCAATTCATCAGCGAGATAAAGCTCATTACTCAGTTTTCTTGATTCAATAAGGAACAATCATCGCTTCATTTACAAAGAGGCTGAACAAATTCCTCAGCAAGTTTTGGATTTGTTATAAGGACAAACAAAACCACGGCGCCGCACAGGGGCAGGTGTAACAGACATTCTCCCATTGTCTTGCTTGTAATTTGGTTTTAAGCCAAGATCATGAAGATTTAACAACTGTTTGTTACTGTGGAAACTCGATGAAGCCGAAATCGTTTGATGTATCAAATCCTAATGTAATCCCGTATGTCTGCTCGGCTTTAACAGCAACTCGCTGCTCAGAGGTTTGTTTAATCAGACCTGCAGACGACCAAATACAATCGACGGCGCAGACTTCAAAGCAGCGCTGGGATGATTACTTCTCCCACTTTAACGACATTAAATATCTGTCGCTCGTGTGCATTTTCCATTCCTCCCTTTCTTAATGGGACAGAAAACCAAGATTCGCTGTGTTTCAGGGGAAGACTTTTCTCTCGTGTTGTCCTGATCGGGTGATTGAAATGGATCTGGGGTGCCGTGTCTCAGCCTGACTGAGTGCATCACATGTGTCATTGTACGTGTATGAACACTGTTTGTATTCCATATTTCTCTTGGAAGATCTCATGAACTTGCACGTCCATGTGTGTGCTTTTGGGTGATAAGAACTCAAACATCAGTTCCAGTACAACTCTATCAACATTCAGACATGCGAGGGGTGTATTTTCTTGCCTTGAGAGATAAGTTAGTAAACAAGTGAAGAAAGAGTTTGAGTTTTACATGCACCAAGCGTCCCTGGACAGACACGAACCGAGGAAGCTGCTTTTATGTCTGCAGCATTAACCCCCGGGCCAGGGCGACCTGACAGGAAGAGTTTATTGGTGCAGCAGATGGAAGTGACACAACAGCAGATTACTCCTACTTGTTGCATGTAGCCAGTCAGTTCAGATGTCCTGGAGGTTGTGAGTATCTGCTGGATTTAAGTTTTAGCTAAAGTTCACCTTTGCAAAACCGGTTCTGACAGTAAATCTCCTGATGTCTTCACTGTTCTTGTGCATACGAAACCACAATGCACCACCAGTGAAAGTCTATATTTGAGGATTCTCAATGCATTTACAGTTCCGTGTCACGATCTTTGGATTAGACACGTTGGAAAATAAGAGTAAACAAGGACTGAGGAAATAAATATAATTTGAGTTTTCAGGAAACAGTGAAGCCAGAAAATTGAAACAAGACTAAAAGACATATTAGACCAATCTCTCAGTCTGTCTCTCTCAGACAGGAGGAAAATATTTGCTGCTAATGGTGCTTTTGTGTTGTGGTCTAATTGTGGTCTAATCCAATTCCTGCAAATGGCCTCTGTGGGGTTATAATTACTAAAGTAGCTTTTGACTAGGCCTGAAAATTGAAAGAAGAAGAAGAAGAAGAACATGTTCGGAACAGAAATTTTAAAGTTGGTCGATCAGAATCTCGGGGAACGGTGAAGCTCCCCGGGCTCCGTTAAAAAGTGAAGACATTTGAAATTAAATATAAAACAAAAGTTAAAACAGCCTGTCTTAAAGTTTGATGATTATTCTGAAGGTTTTCTCAACTTTTAGATCGAATTCAGGAGCAAGTCAGTGAGAAATCAAACCATTTAAAATGTCCTTCCATCAATGGTTCTCCTCAGTCGTCTCTGGATGTTTATAGTCAAGTGCAGTGGTTTCTCTGGGCTCCTCGTTTTTAAATAAAACATGCCTCCTACTGAATGTTGCATTAACGCCATGGTGTCTGAACCAGTGCCCTTTCCACCATCTCACCGTGAGACCTGTGGAACCTCACCATCTCTCAACCCTTTCAACAGAGGCATGGAAGTTACTCAATAATTTACAGCTCCCTCTGGTCGCTGATCCCAAAATTAAAACACAAACACAACACTTTCTCCGGCGTATCGTTTATTTCAGTCTCTATTCTAACTACTCATCTTTTTTACCTCAGCTCCGGTTCCTGTCCTCTTTTCTTCCAACCTCTTGTTTACCTATTTTCTGCTGTGTGTCAACTAAAAGGTAGAACTGGGACAGAGGGAAACTATTTCTGGAGGCCAGAGAAATGTGTCTTTCAACCAAATTACTTTCATATACGTCTGACAGCCAGAAAGAAAGGGAAACTGGATTTGTCCGAGCAATCTCTCACGGGACTGGAGCAAAAAAAGTGCTACATTAGCTCATCCGGTTCCTCGCAGGCAGATGCTGGCACCACACACACACACAGACACACACACATACACACACACACACACACACACACACACACACACACACACACACACACACACAAATACACGAGACATATGAGAGACGACAAACAAGACGAGACTTGTGTCCTCAGCAGAAAACGACAGTGTCGGCCATTTGTTCAAATAACGACGGACCAGAGAATTGAATGTCGTCACTGTTGGAGGTTTGGTGAACTAAAAAAGTAGTTTGGAACAACCGCGGTCTTGGCTGAGATCAAATCTCGACATCCAGGACAAGAAAAACTATTTAATAAACGTAATATCGATAAAATGAAGATAACAACCTAAAACCAAACATACTGTGCATAGGTCAAAGTGTGTATATGCATTCTAATGGCATATTTATGAATTTCCAGAAAGAGACACTTAGAGGTTGAAGTGACACTTTAAGACTCAAATAATTTCGAGCGTGTCCTCCACGAGAACCAAAATATTTCCATAACCCGTCATTCCATAGTTTTATCTTTCAGTGACTCAGCAGAAATGAGACAACAGTAAACAACACATAACAATAGAGTCTGCATCCAAGACCGGCAGTAGAATATGGTTGAACTCCTCACCGTGCACACAGCTTATTACAACATTAAGAGTCACCTGCAGTGAGTCGCTGTTATTCTGCAGAAGTCTATCATGTCACACTCTATAAATACCCCCCCCCCCCCCCCCCACCCCCCCCCCCCCCTGTCTAATGCAGTGATCTTGATAGAGGCTGGAAATACCATTAACGCCAAGATAACACTTAATATCTAAACTCTTATCTCTTCCTCATTCTCTCCGTGTCTCTCTCCCCGTCTTTGGCTTCCTCACCTTATGAATATTAACACTTTATCACTTAGACCACTTATCTCTGTGCTTAATAATTCGCTCCCCTAAGTCATTTTGATAAGATGGTTTGTTCACCCTGTCGACAGTGGGACTCAGGGAATATCTCCTCATTGCATCTGAATGAATACTGAGGTACTTAGAACGATTAAATTAGCTGTTATCTCTGCCAGTGACAAGCAGAAACTTCAACAAAAAAAAAAAGACCTGTATAATATGCATGAACACACGTAAGACTAAACATCCGAGGAAGTCTTTTGTTAACTTTATTCTCAAGGACCAGAATTGAAAAAGATCACGTCGAAGAGTGACTCTTCCACAAGTGGACTTTATGAAGCTAGTTTTTAAAAAAATCACTGAGAATATTTATATAATCAAACGTTTTATTGCAACAAATGGAAATGTGCTTGGGCTTGGCGCTGATCGCTGCACTTGTAAAATGCTTCGGATTGAACCGCCAACCTTCTGGTAGGTGGACGACCGACTCTACCTTCATGAGTCACAGCTGCCGATATTTACAGGATATGTCAGACATATACTGTAGATATAGTGAATACAGCACTTTGTATATCCTGTTAAAGGCATTCAGTTGACTTGACGCTTAAATTAGTAGCCGACCGAAGCCTGTAATTTGTTCACTGCAGCTCAAAAACCTGAACCTTAGTGACATTACAGACTTATGGTGAATGTTTCCTGAGTGAACACCTCTCTACTCACTCTTTGCCACTTATCTACTTAATGGCACCTTAATGCTATACAGTCTACACTTCTATCTGAGTCATTATGTGCTTTCAATGTTGTTGCAGCAGCTTGGAGAAAAAACACCTTTTTCATCTTTGCAGAAAACAGAAAACTGGATTTTCCCCCAGTTTGGCATGAAAGCGTTGATTGGCCCACACGTTGCCCCGACCTCGAGCCCGTGTGGCACCTCTGGGATGAAGCTGAACACAGTTTACAAGCCAGACGTTATTGCCAAAGATCAGAGTTTGACCTCACACGACGCCATTTGTTGCTGAAAGGAGGAAAATCTCCGCAGCTTTTGTAAAATCCTGAAACCTGAAGAGCAGATTAAAGTCCAGTTTCACATGCAGGTGTCATGTGTTGTGTATACGATTTGAATTGTAGAGAACAAGTCGTGCTACACGTGACCGCACCTCATTACCGCACAAAGAAATTCAGGATGTTTACCACTTTCCTATGAATTCTAATTTGCCCTATCCGCTGTTATAATTTGTAATAATGATTGTTTCCACACTTGGTTTTACTTGTTATCTGCCTGAGAGGCTGCTGTGCCCTTTGGCAGCTGAAACAATAAGAACCGTGGACTTGGTTTAAATGAGGTACCGCGGGGGTGGCAGCTTTATCGCACCCTCATTTCCCAAAATGTACCAATAAGACTAAATGCCAGAGGAGGATTTACACAGGAGAGCGCGGAGACGAGTTCAGGAACAAGGAACCTCATGAAAGCTTTGACCTTTGGACAAAATAAAGCAGGAGGATAGTCTGTCGGGGTAATCAGATAATTAAACTCATCCCCTCTTGGCTTCTGTTTTCAGATGATTCTAAGTCCCTTCGGAGATCTGTCCTCGCTGTGAAAGTGTCCCTTTGCACGCTGCTGATCCCGTTAGAGGGCACGGCTAAGAAGGGTGATACTTCAAAAAAAAGACATTTAAGTTATAACCTTCCGGAAACTGGCAGCCACTTCATCTCCCAAATGTTGATGCCGGGATCTAAATTCTTATGCATGTAAAAATGTAATTTCACTGCTGGAACAATATGCCATCGGCCATAGGAAACATCAGCGACGTGACTGAGAGCCGCCGCAAAGACGGTTGATAGACGATTAGAAATAAATCCAGCAGAACATCTGACGTGTGTGTGTGTGTGTGTGTGTATGAATGTGTTTGATTCTATTCAGTGAACAAACAGAACAAACTGATAAGAGTAAATCTAATGTTTGGGAACGCTGTTGTTTCAAACGGAGATAATACAGGATTTCCATCCAACCAATTCTTACAAAGTTAAAACTGAAATGACCCTCGATGCGAAAAACAACATAAAGACAAAGAGAAAGAAAAATTACATCCATGTGTTTCATTGTCGTTCAACTACATCACAAAGCCAGAAGTTTGAAAATAACGCACGAGCCATGAAGAGCAGCAACAAGCAACAGGACCCATTTTGTCATTATTTCTGACCCTGAGCACTTGAGCACATGACCGGCCCGATTCAAAACTTCATGACTGGGAAGAAGCTGCTAAAATGGAGCCCTTGAAAGCAGCATCACACACACACATGCTGCAAGCCAATTATTCTTTAGAGAGAGAGAGAGAGAGAGAGAGAGAGAGAGAGAGAGAGAGAGAGAGAGAGAAAGAGAGAGAGAGAGAGTCCATGTGGAACTAAGGGAAAATGGTGAAGCAAATGCCGGCAACACAAAACAGACGTTGTGATGTTTTAAAGTAAAACAATGGTTCCTGTCAGAAACAAAAAATAATGCAAGTTAAGGTATAAATGAGGTAAAACTGCTGTTAAATGGTAAAACATAAAAAACTATTAAATGTTATTTCTATAACTCATGAGTGTGTTTTTAGAAATGGAACCTTGCCTTAGTCGAGCACCACAAAGGCTTTTGTGATGCGTATGATCAATAATAAAAACATCTGATACATTTCATCCATATATTGAACCTAGCACATCCAGATCCTTTACCACCGGGTCATGTGGAGGAGATTCAGCTTAATCAGAACACAGCCTGAGGCTACAGGAGGGGATTAATTTACAGGGCATCACCAGAGGATTATTACCCCACAGCGATGATTAAGGAGTTTGACGCACACTCCTAAACTAAACTTCAGAGATACAAGTAGAAAATCATGATAAAAACAATTATTATCCAAGCGAATGTCCTTCCGGTTTCTGAGCTCTCACAAGTGACAGGTTATTTTAGACTCAACACCAGAATACAAAACATTTATCGAAAGACTAAAAGCTGTGTTTTATAGTTAGATGCAGAGCGACCGCTAACGAGGGTGACGCCAGTTTGAAGAATTAGGATCATACCAAGCTGAGGAGGACGTGTTCTGGCAGGTGGGGATTCAGATGGTCACCAAAGGGAAGCTGGCAGGTGTGTACTCGCTGGAGCCTAAAGCGGTGACCTTTAGTGTTCTCTGATGTTGGCCTCCACGTGAACTCTCAAACAAAGCAGGATTTCTTTCATGGACACACAGCGTGTTTGATAAAGGTGTTAAATTTATCCCAGGCCAGCAGGAAGAAGATAATAAAAAAGGTATTTAACAAAGAGCCTGTCAGACGGTGCGTAGGGACTGAAATGAAGCATGATGGTGCTGTTGTGCTGCAGAGAACTGAGGTGGAAAAATTAAAGCTCAAACTCACTGACATCAAGCGCACTATCAACCAATCAGTGTCAAGAATAGGTAGACGCATCAATGTGGGTGAACGTATGTCGGACAGACTAATTAAGTGCGCTCCCTAAATTATAATAAGAAACAAAAACTAACCAGATCAAATGAAACAATGGAACAAACACATGAAGACTCTCAGGTGTGAAAACATCCTTATTTTTCCAAGTGCTAGATGTTATTCTTTGAAATTGGACGCTCAGAAATAATAGCTTCTGCACATATTGAACCCAAAACAGCCGACGGAAACATTCTGGACAATGTCAAGTCTCCCTCCTTGGTCAGATAAATGAATAAATAAAAATGTCAGCCGCTGAGATTAGTGGAAAATTTACACCGGACATTAGATGCTCACAGAACTGCTTTAAAACGCGCAGTAAATCACAAAGGCAGCTATAAGGTGTTTCCCATCCTGTCATATTAATGGTGCTGAAGAGGGAATAACTGAAATCCAGGCTCTGCACAAAAGCTCTTGTGTCAAGAAGCTGGGAGACTCTTGAGCACATGACATGAGAAGTGGAATTACAGTACTTTAATCAGGACTAATTGTGTCCTTCAGATGGCGTCTGAGATACAGGCAGATTTCTAATTACCCAAATGCTAATGTGGTGACTAATGCCAGCTGTAGCCTTAATTGGAAAAAGAACAAGAAAAGGGATGAAGAGAGGAAGGAAAACACGAGGTCAGTTCAAATCTAATGAAGCCGGTCTTATCCTCCGTGTAAAGAGAAGCGATCGACCTCCAGCTCCTGAAGGAAACAACGACAGGGGGTAAAACGAAAGAGACGACAAGTTTGCTAAACGGGCGAAACTCCCTTTAGCTACATCGCGATTCTAATAATCCTGAGCAACAATACATTAAACTGCACAAAGGACGGCAGACAATAAAGAGAACAGCGAGTGGAAGAAACTAGCTGCAACAACAAAAGCCAAAGTGAACCTGGCAGTAATTTGTTGTCAACAGCATTCTTTGGAGAAGGGAGGAGGAAAAAGAAAAACGAGGGGAGAGGAGCTTTGTTGCGAGGACAAGAAAGAAGCGAGAGGAAATAATTACTACATTACAGGAAAAGCCCTTTACACAAGACTTCCGCTGAGCCGCAGGACTCGTAACAACTTATGTGACCCAGAAAGACCTGAGGAACACGGCTGGCCCGGAGATTCATCATTCTGAGGGAAGAGCGCAGAAATGAGAGCGAGGCTGCGACTGCCGCCACCGATTCTGTTCGCTTCCACCTCGTCCTTGTACGATCTAATTGTGTCCAAGTCACTCGCTTGTTCGGTCCCGCTGTTAGCTAAGAGCTTTTTTCTGTTATTACACAAACTTACGATGGAGAGGTCACAGTTTGGGGAAGTTAACCGAGAGAAATCTGGTACAAAACTAGTGAATTGTGTGTTAATGATGTTTTGTAAAAAGTCCAGTTATGGGAGATGGGTTTCTCGTGTGATTAAAGGCAAACAGGTTTTTACATTCATTCTGTATAAGGTTATTTACAGTTATTAAATATTCAATGTTAATTCTCTACTTCGTTAATTCTCTGTGGTTTTGCTGCTTGATAAGAAATTGAATGTGACGTCAATTTTTACTTGAACTGGACAAAAGCATCAGGTTGGAGCATTGTTTTATATTTAATTATACATTAAATACATCTTAAATCTTTTAAGAATATATTCTACATCATTATTTTCTACTTCCAGCAGCTCATTAACTCAGTAACTGTCAGAAGATTTCGCAGGAACATCCCCAGGAGCCAGATGTTCCTCCAGCACTGTAATGCAATATTTAATTGTGGCTCTGGATCACCCCCTGGTGGCTGCCTGCAGCATTGGTCATATAACCCTGCCTCCTCCATGTTAGCAGATGGGACATGGACCAAACTAACATGGTTTTTGTATGTTTGAATGTGGATTTCTCCAGTAAGTTTGGTTATAATTTGTTATTTGATGCGATATGAACAGATATGTCATGATTGACAGCTGAGACTGACTCGTGATTGGTCAAATATGTTTATTGATGGCAGCACTTTTATTACTATTATCCTCGTTATCTACAAGTAAAATTATTTGTGACATGATTATAATTAGTACTTTACTTTATTCTAAGTGTGAAGACATATTTTCCCCCACAGAGGTTGGACTTGTCTTCTCTCTGCTCTCAAAAGTGCAGCTCAGTGTATCATGTCTATTTGACAAGGCCGTGTTTTACAGCGGAGAGGAGAGAGGAGAGAGGGGAGAGGAGAGAGGAGAGGAGAGGAGAGAGGAGAGAGGAGAGAGGAGAGGGGAGAGGAGAGGGGAGAGGGGAGAGAGGAGAGAGGAGAGAGGAGAGGAGAGAGGAGAGGGGAGAGGGGAGAGGGGAGAGAGGAGAGAGGAGAGAGGAGAGGGGAGAGGGGAGAGAGGAGAGGGGATGAGGCGAAGGCAGATAAAGGGAGACAGAACGTGATATGAACTCACAACAGTGCGTCGCCTCCTGTAGTTGTAGACGTGAGCGTGCGTGCGCATGCGTGTGTGTGAGAGAGCAGGGGTGGCAGCTGTAATATTAATTAGGCAGGTGAGATGAGTGGACCGCCGCAACATTACACCAGCAATTAGAGTCTACAGTCTATTTGGCGAGCGAGCCCGAGGCGCTGGGAGACAACGGGATGTGAAACTGAGCGAGAGGGAGAGATGAGGTACAAAGGAGAAGATGGAGGAAAACAGGTGGAAGGAGAGTTGTAAAGGGAGAGAGGATGTTATGCAGTTGCAAGTCATGAAAAGGATTTATCACTAATCCCTCCAGTGATCGTCAGCGTCCGTGATCTCCACCACCACGCCACTCAATCACAGAACAACGCGATATGAAGTCGTCTTGCAGCGAGATGATGGATGACTTAGACTCTTACGGAAAACAGCAGATGCCTTTGGATGCGGCGCACATTCGCCACAGCGCCGTGAGCCATTATTCTTTCTCTCCCCTCTGATGTGCACAAACACATTGAATGAAAGACTCTCATATACAGTAAGAATTATCTGATACTTCGGCTGCAGCAAAGAAAGAAGAAGAGCGAGAGTTCTGCAGAAAGTAGGGCAGCTC
This sequence comes from Hippoglossus hippoglossus, assembly GCF_009819705.1. Taxonomy (NCBI): domain Eukaryota; kingdom Metazoa; phylum Chordata; class Actinopteri; order Pleuronectiformes; family Pleuronectidae; genus Hippoglossus; species Hippoglossus hippoglossus. The sequence goes on from NC_047165.1 coordinate 3,683,522, forward strand.
CCCACAAACTGCATGATAAATGTGGGCCCAGTATGAAACTTAATGTAACACGCACCAGACTATACGGCATGAAATGTTAAAGCATTGCCACATTATTATTTTTTTATACGCACGTGCTGATGACGTTTACTTTTTGGGGGTCGTCAAACTCTCGTCACACGGGTCCCCGGGCACAGGCCGATTGTTTGACCACGTTGGAACATGCACGGCGAGCAGGAACAAGGAGGAAGACGAGCAGCATGCAGAGGAGGAACACAGTGACAGAGAGAGATGTATCCAGACAACAGAGACGGATGAAGAAGAGCGTATCTCCCTTTTCCCTTCATGGCCCAGGTGAGAGAGATAACAAGACGGACGAGCGAGCTGGTCTAGTGAGAATAAAAGGCCACAGGAAGACAACCTGGATCCCATCGCCGCCATCGACAGCTTCCATACAGGATGGAGGATTTCTTACGCAGCTCCGATGTGAATCTGAGGAGTTGCGACATACGACATTCACACGCCATCTTGATAGTTGTCTTCATCCCCTCCTCTGATGACTAAACTACCAGAGGAGACAGGAACCTGGACCTGCAGGATGCTGATGTTAAACCTTGTGATTCTACCTCACACACGACTTTTTGCACATTTGGATTTATGCATTTACTCTTTAAATTAACTCTACACTTTTATGTACATTATTATTAATAGAGTACATTTTTCATGTATTTACTTACTGCCTCGTTTCTACTGCTTGTTGTGCAATTGGAACAAAACCATTTTCCTGCAGAGATCATCGCCAATTAACTACATCATATATGTACTTTCTTGTGGAAATTAAACTCATAAACAGATTGAATGATGAATGGATTCTGTGAAGCCACCTGACACATGGACTTTGTCAGGTCTAATCCCTTTCTTTGGAGTTTGAACTCTTCTTTCAGTGTGGAATCATTTAAAAAAGGAGCAGAATCTCGGCAGCAGTGGACATTCCAGTGGGAAAACTATTGGTGGACACGGAATGAGCTTTTTGCCGAGCAGTCAGACACATTTCAGTCACTCTGAAATGTGTTGCTGGGGCCTGAACAAGCTCCGGGCCCTGGGGGTATCAGTGGTTTAGATGAACAGCTTTGCTCTGTGCTGGTCAGGCGGTACAGTGCCGGGCTGAGAGGTGTGTGTGTGTGTGGGGGGGGGAGCTGGCCGTGATGACTTTGGCTCTGTCACACCAAGGTCTCCGGTCTAACTCTACTATAATGAGCCTGTCAGCACAGTGTGAGCCATAGGAGATAGGCTGGCCCCTATCAACCTACTTTCACAGCTCCACAGTCAGGGATGAGTAGCTCTGTGTGAGTGTGTTTATGAGTGGACGAGTTATCTGTCGTCACATTCTTCCTTCTATTAGCATCTGCAGCAAATCTCTTGTTGTCTGTAGTGGGTTTTTTTTATCTTTGCAAAGTAACATTCACTCGACTTTTATCGGGATCAACACTCAGCGTGCAAACACTCGTAGCTACCAGAGATCTTGGCAGAGATCGTACGGTGAAGGAAAGTGACCTGCACACTCCTGCTGTTAGTAGTTTTGTGTCAGCTTAAGTTGTTGTGACAGGATTTAACACAAAAGCAACAAAACCTTGTGGCATTTGCCAATTCAACAGTTTTCTTAAGTTAAACAGGAAGCGATTTTCTCAATAACCAAAGAGAATCTAAGGCCCGGGACTAATTATCTGCATCAGCACAAAAGGTTTCACTGTGTATAAAAAAGAAGAAGTTGCTCAACTTTTGTGCTGTAACTGCACAGGCAAGCAGCTACTGACAAGAATTTCCAATAACATGAGATTTATAAGATCCTATAAGTTTCAAACTTTACTCCCACTGGAATGTATTCATTTTACACTTCTATAGTATATCTGCTAGTTTTTCAAAAATAATCCCCTCCTGAGAGATTTCTCTCATTTTGTGCTGCGATAATCACGCAAAATGGAAAACACGATCTTGTAGATACTTAAAGGATTCACTCAGAAAACAAGTGTGTGTCTGTGTTGTCCCCCTGCTCGTGTGCACAGGCGTGTGTTTCGCCGTGAAGCCTCCCTGATCTTGTATTAACTGCTGTCATAAACAAGCACCTGCCAGATGTGAGCCTCGGCCCACAGAGGACCACTTGCGTCTGGCTGTGAGTGGAATCCATAACCAGACGTGTCCTCTGCTCGCCGCGTCCTTTTGTCTCAGACAGATAAGGTAGAGTCAAAAGCCAAATACTACTGACCTTCTGCTAAACCTCAAGCTTTACTGTCCACAAGAGTAATATTTCACCGGCCCTGAAAGACGGACATAAAGATAGACAGATATACAGGCAGGGCAGAAACTCCTGCCGGGCCTCCACCGCTGTGGATTTAAACCCATGACCTGCTAATGTATTAAAGGCCAATATATACTCTCTCAAGTGCTGTTTGAAAAGTTTAAAAGTGGTGAAAGGCTCCGTTCAAGCAGTGAGACTGTGTGGTGCCACGACATATCTCATAGATATAGATATATGACTTATTTCTGCAACAAATTACAGGTGCTCGAAAGAGTAAAGAGAACAATTTCCTTCAATCTTACAATTCTCACATTCTTACTTTTGCCTGCATCCGTGTTCCCGGCTGAAGAGCACGGATTGAACCTGAGCTGTGATGGCACTCCAACATGAAGGAGGAGTTGGAGGAAACTGTGGATCTTCTGAATAAGAGCCAATTCCCCTTCTCCTTGACTTGTAGTTACTCAATGAGAGTTTTACTGCTGCTATTCAACACACTACTGGAAATGTGGCTATACCTTCACTGCAATATCTTATTTCCTTTAGCCAGTTTGTCTTTAGTGTAAAACATGCAAAGAATTCTGTAATTTGAAACTGCTCCGAAAGTGAAAAGTTGGCAAAAACAGGGAATAATTTTGCCTTTTTAACCTCTGATCTCTTTCTGAATAATCAAACTATTCTTCAGCCTTGTTTGATTTCATAATATTTGAGAAATGCAGAACTCAGGACGTTGAATTCTCTCACCTCAGCTACTCAGCTGCCACAGTGGCCCGTTCCATGTTGCTGCTAATAACTCTAAACACTGTGTGTCGGACTCGCTCTGTGCAGCGATATGACAACTGGGACACGTGGATATTTCCTAAATGCTTCTCAGCTTCAGGTTTCCATGATCATTTTCCTGGAGCCGCTGGTTCGCTGCAGCCTGACACCGCGCTGCGCCGTTAGTAAGACATGTCATTTCAAGTTATTTCCGTGACGGCGACAAACGGTGACGACGACAAACAGTGACATCGCAACACAAAGGGGAATGTCAAATCTGCCAGCACGCAGGGCATCCGACCCACACGCAAACACAACACACACACATGCAGAGCTGTCACATGTATAGAACAGAACAATACACACGCACGCACCCACACGACCACGTTGTCAGAGGATCTATTGGATCTGTGTCAGTAAAGGTGAACGAGTTAATTCATTCTACTCAAGTCTCCCGGGTGCACGTGACTCTGCCGCTACACGCTGTCGCAACAACACAACCAATTAAACACTGCACTTGTATTGTTATGCAGCTTCAGTGGGAGCGTTGTGAGACGTTCACAGCTATTTATGACCCTTTGAAAAGCAAGTCACGGCTAATTTAGGGCAGAACGTCCCACACTCATTGGTTGTAAATGTGTTATTGTGGCATGCATGGGGGGATATTGTGATATAAAAGACTGTTTGGTGGAAGGCTGCCAGAGTTGCATGGCGTCTGGTTAAAGTATTCTGGCGGAGCAAATTAGCTTCTCTGTCACACAGCAGCCAGGCAGGTTGTGTTTGTAAAGGCTTGGCATGTGTAGTGTGTGTGTTTGCTGCTGTTATGAAACACACAAACAAACAAGGACACATACACACACACGCACACACACACATGCTGTGCACTGGAGCGAGGTAGTGCTCCAAGTGAAGGCAGGGAGGGAGCATCCCCTGCTTGTTGACAGTTAGATGGGTCGGTGTGTCGACGTGCGTGCGAGTCGCACAAAGACACATGAAGGAGAGACAGGGACGCTCCAGCTTGTCCCGAGTGATTGGCACTAAGTGGCATTCCCCTGTGGGGCCGGTGGACTGGTCCTCACCAGCCTCCGTCCAGGCCTCAGGACCTGCGTGACACAGCTCGCTCCATGTCGATAACACGCTCTCACGCTGAGTATCCTGAGTGTGTCACAGCTCCGACTCAGCACCGAGAGAAAAGAAAAGGAAAGTCAGACGGAGAGAAGACCTAGCTCCGGTTACACATTAATTATCCCTATATGGCAGAAACACTGCAGTCATCATTGTTGCCACCGCAGACACTCTGAGGATTCTCTCCTCCCAAGTTCCTTTGAGGCTGGAACCGTCGTCTGTTGCCGTTCGCTGGTAATTGGGCTGCTTATCAATGCTGGTATCACGTCAAGGTGATTTCAAGCTGAAAAGGGAAGCTGACGTTCATTAACTGAGGGGGAAAAAATAATTATATTAATTGCCAACGCGGTGGAAGGAGTCAGGAGCAGTCGTTCAGGTTTAGGTATTAGAACGTGTGGATTGTGGAGGATTTGAACTGAGCTGCCGGAGCTGAGAAGAGAAACAGAGGCGGACGGAGTTCATTCCGAGGTTAAGGAGGAAAATCTGTCTCATTTGTTCTACAGACACAATTCTCACATCGTATAATGAGAAAACTAAAGGATGTGCAGTATTTTAACAGGTAAAACTATAATAATACCAAATAAATGATGATTAGCATTGTGGGGAGTCGGCTTCGAGCTTAGGTGACAATATAGGTTGATTTTAGTTTGATCCCATCACCCCCTGGTGGCTGCAGCGGTACAGGGCATAAACCCTGCCTCCTTCATGTTAGCAGATGGGACATGGGCCGAACTAAAAAGTCAATAAAGTTCATTTGATGGTTATTAAAGGCTAGAAAAACAGGATGAACAAGTCCTGAATGTGTCTATGTCACCTCCTCACAGCTGCTTCAGAAGAAACTACACTAACTTTGCTTTCTTTTCTCACACAGAGACATTGACAGGTCAAATATTGAACACAATCAAAAGCGTCATTAAAATGTTCCAACCAATCTCTTTCTGCTGCCCTCCTCCTGAAGGTGAGAGCCGCACGACGCTCAGTCACCTTGAAACAGAATCAATCCACGCACACGACTCCCACCTTCTCCAATACAGCTGCTTTCTCTCTTTGTTTCCACTCCATGACTCTTAACCCCCGGACGGACGCACAATTACACAAAATTCCTCAGCACAAAAAACTTCGCTGTTGGTTTTGAATCATCTCCGTCCTTGGAGCCAGACATCACGGCCACCGCCAACACACTTTCTTTTTTTTTTTCATGTTCCACCTGGGCAGCGTTGGCAAAGTCTGTCCTATCCTATGAAACAAATATCCTAATACAGCAATGTCATCTAAAATAACTTGTTTTTTCCACTGCAGGCTGTCGACCACTGAGTTTTGGATGAGTCACACAGCATGACCACCCATGTATACTTCCATTTAGGATTTACTGCATTGGGGGCAGATATTAGGAGGTTTTGAAAGTCGTACAACTTACATTTGTTCCATCATACGCACCAACATCTTCAGCATATAGTGTGTTTAGTTGGTTAATTAAAATGAAAGTGTATCTATGTATAGTAAATACCCATGTTAGTCATACTCCTTATTGAAATCTGTATAAATACTTGGTACGATACTGTTTTAATAGAATAACTGCTGGATTTTGCTTTATTGCACTTTCCATATAAGCTGATATCACTTTCAAGAGTCTTTGCAAAGATCAAAAGTCTGCAACAACATCAGACGAACACAAAACACAAAGCTTATCACTAAAATACGATAAATTGGACTCAGAAAACCTTGTGTTTCAATCGGAGACAGGCCGTCTGTTTCACTTTCCAGACGAAATAAAAGCCCAAGCCTGTATTTCAGAATTTACAGCGCTGTCATTTTTATTGCAAAGATATTGTCCAGGTTTTTGTAAACATCATTAGATGAGTTAATTCCGTCTGACATCAACTTTGAGGAGGCGATTTTTCTTTTACCTTTATACGGTCCAGGCCCCCTAAAGGTCTCACACGAAATGACAGACGCATGTTTCAAGTGCTTTTAATAGAAAATTCCATAATCGTTTCCATGGCAACTAAAGTTATCCCTCAGCCCCTTCCTCTTTGTAAAGCCACATCCACATCACAGTGCAGGTGTCAATGGCTTTGTGTGTGTGTGTGTGTGTGTGTGTGACTCCACCATTTTATTATTTATCTCTCTCCATACTCAACATTTGATGGCCAGAGAAAATCAATAGCACATAAGTCTATTAAAGTTTCTATTGTTGTCGCCGTCCATGGGGCTGCAGCTCTGGAATTTCTTCTGATTTTATTATGTGCTGGATGTGCAACAAGAAATATTGTGTGCTGGAGCTGCTGTTATTGCTGAGCTGAGGTTATTTCTGTCTTAGGGAGCTCTTCCCAATCTGCTCACAGAGCATAGATCACTTAAGCCCTCTTTAGAAATGGCACTGCAAACCCTCTGATACGCGCCCAACACAATTCTCCCAGTGTCTTCAGCTTTATGAGAGAAAGCCATCAACAAAGCCAGTCGCTATTGTTTCAGCGCGGAGGCACAGGATGATACTGTAATTAGGAAAAGTGCTGTCAGAATAAGGGCAGACGCAATGATAATACAAGAAATCGATCACCCCATCGATACATTTGTCTTTCTAAATATTAGCATCTCTTTGTTTCCTCGTCTTTACCTTCCCGTGTTTGTGTTTTCCCTCCTTTGAAATAACCTCCATGGCTAATGATCTGCCGTGACCTCAGCGATCTTTAATTGAATAATAAATGAGCAGATCTTATCCCAGGCTCGACTCCAGCAGACTGAAGAACACACACACCCTCACACAAACGCACAAAAGCACACACAAACACATATAACACAAACTCCAAGGTCATTCACAAAGAACGAAGTACCGATCTAATTCCCAGAGAAGTTCCATGTGCATGTAACATGTGAGCTGACAAAACATGTTACTCATCAATGACTTCAGATCTCCAGCGAATCAATATTTCTTATTAACAATAAATCAGAAGGGGGGTCGCCCACGAGGACAAGACCCACCGAGAATCATTCAGCCGATAATTCAGCAGAGGGACATGTTTTACGCTACATGTCAAACACCACATGAAATGCTAATGTTCCTCTCTATAATATATACATTTACAAGGCAATATAACCATGACAACATGTTTTAGAGGTTCCAACAGTTTGAAATTCAATCTGACTGCCAATTTCCACTTGGTATCAAGATGCATTGAGGGCAGATTGTGATCCAATCGAGCAAAACTATCTCTGAAGGTTAGAGGGAGGGTCGAGGACAAAACGGGACCGATTTGAACGCAAGTGGCAAAACAATTGGGTCGATCCACATACATCTACCCAGGCAGACATGTTAAATGGCACACAATTGTTCCAAAGAAGCAAAGTAGAAGCCGTTGTCTGACAAACAGATGAAGCAGTCGACTGTTATTCATGGATACTCATGAAAATCATATATAGATTCAATCTGGATACAAGATGGCAGGTCTAAAATAAGTTAAGAAGGTTTTTCTAAAGAAGCAATAACTGTGAAACACAAATAAATCTAAGAACCCTTGACCAAATATGTGCTTTCTCCAAAAACAACCTAAAAAAGATGGATCACCATCACTGGCAGTAATGTGATACTTCAACTTATGACGTATTATTCGGACCCTGCTCGTCTGAGGAGCTCATTCCTGGAACTATTTCTTCTGCCCCCTTTGTGGCCTGAAGGGAAATCATGCAGCTTTAAATGTCATTTATCTGTTTTCACATATCGTGCAGGATTCACCTGCGACATGCATCAAATGAAGCCAAATGTCCTTGCACATGTGTAAATGATACATCCACTTACTTCCACAATGACTGAGATTACAAATTATATGAAGGAGGTAATAACTGAGTGAAATGTCTGGAGTTTGAGCCAGTTGGCAGAGAGATGATAATATAATTAACTGCCAAAACCAGGCCTCTTTGGATATCATGCAAGAATAGAGACGCTACTCGCTGCAATATAATATCTTCCAACTTGAAATCACTTGATGATGAAGGGAGTGTTGTTATTAAATCGTGGGATTTACGTCTGAAACAAAAGCCGGCCGCCCTGCTGTGAAATGTTCTCACACAGAGCGCGAACGCAGAGGGTGACTGAGTGGCGCTGTGTGGATTCACGGTGGTCCTCGATGGGCGTGTTTGCACTGCGACGTGATTTAATTTCTTAGTAAGTAAGATGGAAGCTGCGCTTTTAACTTGAGCGACTGAGGAAAAACAAAACTCCCATAAAAAAAAGCAATCTTACTTAACATCAAGGTCAGATCAGCGCTGTGTGTGTGCAGGTTTGTGAATATGGAGATTTGTGCAACAGAGAGAGAGAGCGACTGCAGCCGGAGCAGCAGTTGGATGCACACTTGTTTCTGAGGGGAGGGGTTGTTTTATCAGAGCTGCTCAGAGAAGCACATTACAGCCTCATAACCATGCTTCCACTCCCTGATCAACTTAATGGGCAGACTGGGGCTTTAGGCCCTCTGCCCCCCCGCACCCCACACACATACATGATCACACGCATGCATACACCGTGTTTGCAGACATGGAACTGAATGAAGCAACTGGGACGCAGAGATATCACACGAAATCCAGGCGAGGATAAACGACAGAGGGAGGTTTTGATAGAACAGAGGTAGAGATACAAGAGAGGAATAGAGACGGAGAGGAAGAGTGAAAGAGTGTGTGTTTATCTTAGTGTGTGTGTGTGTGTGTGTGTTTGTGTGTGTCTATGGGATTTGGATGATGGGGATGAGCCGCCAGCTGCTGGGAGGTTTGGCATAGAAATGACAGATCGAGTCTGGCCATGGGGCATGACAGCATCAACACTAAGTCCTCATACAAACAAGCACACACACACACACACACACACACACACACACACACACACACACACACAAATCTATAACTGCCAAGCACTAGGGGTGCTCCTTGACTGGCTACACTTTGAGTGCTAACTGGCCTGCATGGTAAGTGTGTTTGTGTTCCAGTGCTGGAGAGGCTTCTCTGAACCACCAGCTGGCTGAGCCTCCAGTCGCTTCCCCATATTACTCAGAGCAAAGCTTCAACCGCATGAAACACAGTCAGGCCATTAACAAAACTGGCTATTTATGATAACTCTTCTTAAAAACATAATCCTCTGAATGTAAAGTATATAATTTTCAGCACAATCTGCCCCATAAAGACAAAACATCATAAATAAACACAAATTAAAGGCATTACGAGGCTTTAAGGCTTATTTTACACAATTCCTATAGAATTTGCTGTATCACTGCTGATCAGTTTAAGAGGGATATTAAGTTTAAAATGTTAAACTTAATATCCCTCAACAGCCAGTTGTTGAATCTTGGCTGTTTAAGCTTCCCCTTGTTTTCTTTTGGTGTCATTTTTATGTCTTTTCATAATCGCTCCACTAGGAAACTATAACTGTGAGTCTATAAATAAAAACAACCCCTCTGCTCACTGAAATCACCCCCGAGGTCTCCGCTGTCTTCACAGTCATTCTTATATGAAGTGAAGTGACACTAGTCGCTGTAAGAAATCTTGGAAACGTGCATTTTTGAAATACAGATACACACGTTATTAAATTTAGATTTTAGCTATGTTTCAATTATGTCATGACTGTGTGCGACGGGGCGTTAACGTTCTGGAAGCTCCTTCAACTGCTGCAGACAAGTGCGTCCTCTCATCCCCGAGCAATGGAGGCTCCGACGGATCCTTCTCAGGCGAACGCATCCCAGGACTCATCGTGCTTTGGTGACAGCAAGTGACGAGACCAAAAGTCCAACCCTGACACCCTTTACAGGTGAGTATCAGGCATCGGACTCTGTGGTCTACGTGGTCGTCTCCTTCGTGGGCCCTTGGACTGTGTCCTCCCTGAATTGGGACCCAGCTATAGTCTGTCACTAGAACTTTAATAATGTAAACAGTAAATGTACATACTGATGACAGGTGTGGTCTAAACGACAAAATAACTGAGCGTGGTTTTCCTTTAACCTAAAATAAGTTTCATTATGCAACACTGTGTGATGCAGGCCCGTTCTCTAGGATCACTGAGGCTCATTTCCAGTCCTCACTCCCAGCGAAGGTCACGTCAGACCTCGGCCTGCCTCCACAAGCCTCTGACACAGCTCCAGGAGACACACTGTACATTTTCATCCAACTGGATCCAAACTAATCATCCATCAAGGTTATGTTTGATGGCGGTGAGCGGTAACCCCCTCACAGTAATTTGTCCATTCAACCTCTCCCCTGTGTTTTCATCTCTAATGGCTTTTCAATTCACCCATTTCCACCATCGGGCACTGGGCCTTGAAATAAATCACTTTCTTATCATTCGTTGTTTTTCATGTAGATTGGTGGGATTTGTTGTTGTTTTGGCTTCATTCTTTGCTCTTTGTGCTGTTTTCTCTGTTTCTGAGAACAAACTCGAAGTCTTTGCAGAACTTGTTTCTTTCTTTAATATTCTCATATTCCTTTCCTCTCTGTCTTTGCTTGTCTCTGTAGTGCAACTCCCCAGCTACCTTTACATGGTTGCCATAGTAGCCACCCTCACGTTGTGCATGAAAGTGTGTGTGTGTACGTGTGTGTGTGTGTGTGTGTCGAGAGACCTGACATATTGGAAAAGTGTCTTCTGGTCGCTTGTCTTATCACCTTGCAGCTTTTTTCCGTTATCAGGGACTCTCTGTGTTACACAGTACTTGCATGTGCACGCACACACACACACACACACACACACAAACACACACACTCAAAAGGCTTCCTGTGCTCTAAAGACTGTGGGAGGTCCCTAATTCCCTTTGATTTTAGTCAACGTTAAAAAGAAGAAAGAAAAGCTTTTGTCAAGTAATGATCGAGTCTGACACTGAAAACTATTTTGGACACGAAGGAGCAAATGTTTGCGTAAAGCACAGCTGCGTGTGTGTGTGTTTTGCTATCACAGTGAATTGCATTGTGCATGTAAAGCTGTATATTTTATGAAAAGGCATAAATGAAAATCCACTTTCTGTCTGTATCTTCTCCTCAGAACGATTAGTGAACCTCGGACCAGAGGCGACGTTCTGCTGGGATTCAGTTTCATGCAGGTGAGTGTTCAAGGCTCCTGCGGCAGAGTTTTCTCCTCTGCTGTTAAATGCATTTGTGCCCGAAAGTGCAGTAAATCACGAACCATTAGATGAACAGTGAAGTATGAAGCTGCAGTATAATTTCAAAAATGTCACCGCACAATTGTTGCGAGATCCAACTTCCGATGCCTTATGCGACGTATTACTACTGGCAGCTTATTCACTGATATCGCCGAACAGCCTATATGATGAAGACACCTGATATATTTGCAATGTATTTTGTATTATTTGAAATAATACAGTGGAAATTGGAACATTTTTAGGTGAAGTAATGACACAAAAGGCCGAGAGAGTCATGAATTATTCAGAAATGATTTACATTTAAAGATATTCACCTTGGCACTCAGAGGCTGTCGCACATCATCTCTGATGCGCGGCTGTTCTGCATGAAAACAGCAGCGTTTATAAATTCACTGGCATTTAACTGAGATGTAGCCCAAAGCAAAATCAGGGAATCGCGTCTTTAATGCAAAGAGGCATCGTCCTAAAAAGGGGGGAAATCCACACGAGAGGCTCTTTGATTGAAACGAGACAAAACCGGTAATTTGAATGTAATTGTTTTGGCAACGAGCAAGAAAACTATGTTGTCATAATTTAACAACTGAAAAGAAAAAAAAAACTATTTTCCGCTGCCTGTGCTGAAGTGTTTAATGTGCGTTACTTCCTGCTCTTTATTTTTTCTGTATCAATTCATCTTACAGCGAGTTTCTTACCATTCGTCTACTTGACAGATTTTTTAAAGACTTTATATTTTCCGATTTTCTTATTTGTCCCACAGGCAGAAAGAAAAAAAATCCAAAGACGTTCAATCCATAACGATTCAAAACAGAGAAGAGGAAGCACCACCTCTCATTTGAGAAGCAGACGGAATAACGTTAATTTCATTTTTTTAAACTGGCCATAAATGCTGTCATCCATTTTCTGTCCCGTTCAACTGATTTGTTTCAGGTCCAGAACAAACGACCCGACCCAAATATATTCTTCTGGTAGAATCGTTTCTCTGAAGGGTTAAGAACACATTAGCAGTCCTGAAATACTCCCATTATGTTCACCCAGAAAATGTTCTGAGGGCTCGCAGTTAGTTTTCCCCAAAGCCTCACAGTCCTTAAATCTCCCATCTTCATTGATGAACTGTGCTGATCCCCAAGCCAAATGCTTTCAGGCAGCCCGGCTCAGAGGAGGCACATTATATTATTTATATGCACAAATGTTCCAGAAGAGGCTCTCTGGGTATTATTCTGCAGCTATCAGGCCCGGGACTGGAATCAAAGAACTTGTTTAAGGCCTTTGACTTGCAGATGAAAAAGATGGAGCAGACGACCTTGTTTCAGTTCCTATTGTAGAGCTCCTGATCGAGCTGCAGGACTCACTCTGCTTTTCTGTCCTCGCAAATGTCAGATTCTCTCAACGATAGATTGTGATGCATATGCTGCTTTATTCTGTATCAGCGTATAGACTGATAACAACAACTACTGCCCCCAAGCAAGATCGTCTGTCCTCTATAAGAACAGGTATTAGAAATGTGCTTTTTCTGACAGAACATCTGGAGGGAGTTTACTTTATAGCTACTAAAATTATAGGTGAGCACACAAAAATATGAATTAAACATAATTATTGTATTTGTCAGTTTCTATGTGATCCGTTCCAACTTTTACCCTCAAGAGCCGACAAAAATGTTTATGATTCCAAAGTTTTAATAGTTTTTTGTGCAATGTGATGTTGAAGAAAACACTATATAAAGTTTTGAAGCTGAAACTATGTAAAGTTTTGTAATTTGGACGAAAGACAAAACGTTTGAGCTGAACTTGACTTGAAAACAAGGAACCACATCACACCCTGGAACCACACAATGGCGTCAGCGTATCCTATCACCCAGCGATGCAAACATCACTTCAGCTTGAACATCATCTGCTTTATCCCATTATCACATCACACATGCATTCAGAACATAAATCACACACGTGCACATATCACTGGTTCGAACCCACATCCTGGACACGGAGGAGCGCGTTTGCCAGTGGCTTCCTGCGTTATCCTGTTACACAGAAGAGGAACATTAAACGACTCTGCTGCCTTGGCCCGGGAGACGCTACACGCCGAGCGCGTCCGGCCAATGAGATGATGGAGCAGGGAAGGTATCATGATGCAGAGATGCAGATCATGAACAACCGTTTTCCCTGTGTGTGTTTGTTCATGTGTGTGTTTGTAAATCCTCTCAGTGGAAGGGGATTAAACCAAACAACCACGGGGGTTAAGCACGTGTCAGGTGGTTAGTTGCATGTAAACCGGCGAAGAGGAACGCGTCAATGGAGCTGGAAACCTTCTCGTCTTCTCTTTACTTGCAGCTCAACGCAGCTGCTGAGCCGCCGCCAACGTGTGCATCTCTGCCTGAGTGCACCTGACGAACGCTGCATTCATACCTGACGTTGTGTTTACTCACAGGCTCCTGCAGCTCCTGTTAATCTCGCCCACAGTTAGTGTGTCACTCCTGTGTTACGTAACCATCTTGGATGTGCCAGCCCCGATTAACCGGGTCAAATTCCTTGTGCGTCTGCAGAGTTCTACTTGGCAAATTGAACGACGTCTCCCTCTCCTGCTCAGAGCCCAAATCCAACACATATCTCCGTCCCTAAATGCCTGAACGCCTGCCGCTGCTGCCGCTGCTGCTGCTGCTGCCGCTGCTGCCGCTGCCGCATCTTCCCATTTTCTGCTCCGACTGCTGTGACCCACAAAACAGGCCAAGTCTTTAAAAAATGTTTGATTCATGACTTTCCTGAGGAAAAATAAATCTTGTCTTTTATGTGTATTAATAATTTCTTCAATAACCGAGGCCAGTTTAAAAACTTAGCGCTGTGTTTTCGAGCAGCTGCTCTTCCCCTCATTACACATATTCATTTTTCTTGAAATCTAATCAAGTTGTTTGGAAGCAGTTTGATAAACAGGTTCACTCCGAGAGAAAACAGGTTGTTAGTCAGCGGCTTCCGTTAATGACTCGCGTGACTGAGAACTGGTGTGGCACATCCATGATTAAAGTGTTTGATCGAGTTTAATCAACTTGAGCTCAGCTGATATCAAGAATCATCTTTAAAAAGAAGAAACACCTGTCGACTGTTTGGAGAAAATGAGCCACAGGCTGCGTGTCGGTTCGAGAGCTGCGTCCTTCAGAGGCTGCGTCTGAAGAACGATTCGGTCACAGCGCTGTGACTAAACCGTCCCATTTCACAAAAGGCTCCAACCGGTGCGTCCTTTCTGGACAAAGCTGTCCCAGGATTCACTGCACTTTTCGTGATGAACCGTTTTCTAAAGCGACGAGACGTCCAAGAGACTCGTGATTGGTCGAGTGGGTGTATCGCGGGGACCTTGTGGCTCCGTCCCCCAAATATCTACTGCACAGAATCTGACTTGAGACAATGGCAGCGTTTGTATCTGGGATATTTTTAATCTCTGCATAGTGACGCATATACCTTATATTTCAATGAGTATGTGTATTATTTATTTATACTTTTCTCTGCTTTCTGTTTTTTACGAATTTGTCTCTTTTGCTATACAAATACAATTTAGTATTATTATTATTGTTCTTAGTACAATTACTATAATCATAATTATTATTATTATTGTAGTGGGATGAAGTGGAGATGTGTCTCTTTCCGTGTATCTATGGCTCTAATTCACATGCTGCAGTTGACCATATGAAGTTCCTGTGTGACCCCCCCCCCCCCCAACCACGATAGTCACTATTCATGTATTTATATGATAATGATCGTAGAGCAGACGTAACGTGACTCCACATTAAATGTACGATTTAACCCGTGTGTAGTACGTTCATATTTCTTTAATGTGCAGATGAACACGTGTGTTGACCCGACTCACCGGTGTCAGGACCTGGAGTCTCTCACTGATCCAACATATCAAGAGTCAGTAGGATGAGCTCAGGTATCTCACGTGTGTCCTCGCCTGCTCTGCTGGGTGGTGGGTGTGGTTCTGTGCATACCATTAAAACCATTATAACCTGTCAATATGTGTGTGTGTGGGTGATGTGTCGTCCCCCCCCCCCTGTTCAGTGCAGAAGATAAGCAGCTCATCTGCATACACATGTCCGCACTGTATACACCAGTGATTACTGCGAATCAGGAGATTAGTTAATTGTTTGATTAAAGCGTTAACATAGTTCCCACTAACCTGATTTACCAAATTTAACATGATGTGTGTGGTAATCTGGTTTGTGTGCAGGAGGATGGGAGGTCGCCTGCAGGAATCTGATTAGCATCAGGGACTGAGAAGGGCGGCTGGTGTTTGGTTTTTATTACATGGATGAATCTTTGTAATTGATTACTCTACTGTTAATGCATAGATAACAATATTATTACTATTATTATATGTACATATTTTATAACATAAAGATTGATGCTGATGTCTGGTATTGTTATGTGCCCTCTCACTGGAGGTATGATAGACTGCTCGGGGTCACTATGTGTGTGTTTGTTATTTGTTCCTGCAGATTCTATGTTGTTTTTAGCTCCAGACAAGGTAAATGTCACAGGAATGTAAGACTTCCCAGTTCTGAAGAGTCATGATGTAGGTCGACATGCTCTGTTCTGCTAAATTCTGGGTATTCCTCATGGGAATATGTGCAATTTTCCATCTACTGTACTGGAAGCTCACTTAGAAACCTGTTGTCAAGGGCATCAGCACGTCACAGGACGCGCTCACATTCAACATGATCTCCATATTACACGCTTGAGAGCCACATTGACTTCACAAGTGAATCTATAAAACATATTAAACGCCTTCGAATGAACACGGCACACACGGCAGCGTGGTCACAAATCACACACAGCGACGTACGGTGGTTCTCTACTGTCCTCTGAGCGGAGGGTGCTTGAAGCCCACGATAAAACACATGACTTTAGAGCACATACCCTTGTACTGCATGTAATCTCCACATGTTGACTTTGGCTACGAGCGATTTCCAACACGGGAGTATTAGCATATAGAGTCTGTGAATCATTAATAAGGAGATTAATTGATGTTTCCATTCATTAATGAGGCAGGGACGATGAACAAGTCCTGACACGTCAGAGTGCCGTGCCATGAAAGTGGATTAGTCTTGTCTAAGACGCCAGGACGCCATTATTCTGTGTACTAAGACCCATTTAATACTGAGGGAGACACATAGGCTTAACTCTGTGCATATGTGTTTGAGGCATTGTGTGAGGGCGGCTAAATGTGTGTGTGTGTGTGTGTGTGAGACTATGTGAGGTTCGTGTGAGGGGTCTGCGTCTTTGGGTGGGCGAGGAGAAGGTTTCATTCTGTGGTGCCGGCAGCGTTTTCTGTGATTTCCAAGGCTCTGGCGGGTCTGAGCCTCAGCAGGGGATCATATTCCATTTAAGTGCTCGTTGTAAGAAAGTCAGAGTCCCAGAGTCACTAATAACAATTTATGAAACACCATTGGTCCAAACAAGAGCAGAGACAGAGACAAAATGTGCTAACAAGGTTAAAATGGTTAAAAATCACAAATTAGCCACTGCTTTGCTTTTGAGGAAAATTAAATGATGATTTGCATATTTGTACGTTTTTCTCTTGGGACATTATTGACATTAAAGTGTCTTTTTTTGAGATTTTCCATTTTTCTCACAGTTGGTGTCACAGTTTTTCTCTGTAGTTAAAATAATAAAAAATATGCAGACACAACCTCGTCTTAATTAAACTAAACTGAAGTCCTTTCTTTTGACTTTGTGTGCATCACTCTGCCTCATAAAATTGCCTTCACGTTCATTCTCAATAGACGTTTACACCTGTCTCACGCCATCTGTCCTCTAATATATTTGCATTTCGCCCCTCAGAGCTGTGTGCGCCGCCTCTTGAATGTCAGAGCAGCTTCGGTCGCCTTGTTCAGCCCGACTCATCCCAGCAGAACGAGGCTAAACACCAACAACAGGTAAACACCGTTTCCTAAGCCCTGTTTCTGTGTGACGGAATAAGCCAAAGAAGAAAATGGCAGCCGGCTCCTGGGAGGATACTTGTTATGCGTCGCTGGTCACCACCGCCCCCACTGACCAGACCACTGGCCTGCAGAGGGGACGGCAGACTTCCTGTGGCCCTGCCGTCTTCCAGTGTTTCAGGAGAGAGGACGGAGGATGTGACCGCTCAGGTCATGCTCGTCACGTTTCCCTGGCTGACTTCTGTCTCTAACCTCTATCTGCCTTGATTCTCTCTCTCCTCCGCACCATCTTGGTTTCCCATGCCTCTCTCCTTTCAGACATACCCGGCTGCATAATTCAAGACGGAGAGCAACCTCTGATCAGACAAAAGAAAAGAGGAGAGAGAGGAAAAATAAATATTTTTTTTGAAGAGGTAATGAATATTTAAAGCAGAGGAAAGGGACCTTTCTTAAGTGACGCGTCTTGAATTTTTGTTTTTTTTCAAGTCCTGACACAGTGAGGTTTATTATGAAGGAAATAAGAGAAACATTTCTTTTTCAAACAAACGCATTGTTAGCATGATCGTTTTCTCTCTCTCTTCTCCACGTTATTATCTCTGAGCTCCATCAGTGGAAAGTTTCACTGCACAGCTTGACTCTGAACTGGGGCTTTGAAGACGGATCCACAGCCTCAGATCTGTTCCCGTGACGTCAAAGGCTACGACCGAGAAAGTAAAAGATAAATAATCTCAGTATGAATCAATATGAAGAAACAGAATTGATTTTTTTTTTTTCACTACAGTTGTTTTGCATTTACATCTTGATCCGTTGGAAGTGAATTATCTTGTTTTTTTTGTTAACTGAATCACAAATGCTGAATTATTTTCATCATGAGGGCATTTTCCAGTAGTTTAAAGTTGCAAAAACCAAATGTTAAATAAATCTGTGTGTTCCTGTAAATGTAAAACCCCTGACTGTACCAGTTTAAATCTGTATTGCAGAATATAAAGCTGAAATCATAAGCAGCTCTGGGACGACTGAAACAACGTGAAAACATTCAGAGAAATGATTCCAGCCTCCTACATTTAGTTTTTATATGGAACTACTCTGCAGAGATAGATCTTATGAATCAAATGATGTATATTAAGAGTCTGGATACCATTGGGATCCATCAGGTCCCCTTGGTCTCAGCTTGGGTTCAAACTCACTGATTGATACCTGACATTTACGTTAAGTGTTCAGAAAATATTTCAGGGAACTCATTTTCCCTCCGGCCCAGTTTTTCTGCCAACACCTTCTTTCGTTAAAGCTGCTTTGCTAAAGGAAATCTACATTTCATCCGATGTCCCACGATATGCAGCAACACCCTTGAGAGGCACCACAGCAGCATCGATTTTTCCTTTTCCAGAGGAGTGGAGTGGAGGCTGGGCCGTCGGGGCAGACGTGGGCAGAACTCAAACATCCCTGAGATGACATTGTGCAGACATCAGCTGCAGTCCTCATCAATGAAGTGATATGAATATTCAGTGCTACTTCTTTCTCTCGTCTCTTTACATAAATCCATGTCGCCGGCTCCTTTCCCAGAGCATCTTTACGACTCTGTAACCAATTATGAAGCATTTCCACCCCGCGCATTTCCACGCCAGACACATTATCTCCCTGATAGCATCGAACTGTTTGCTCCCTGGCACCGAGACAGCATCGGCAATCTTCATCCGTGGCTTGATGTCAATCTGAATAAAATTGATTTGTGATTGTTGCATTCATTATGCTTGGAGTTAAAAAAAACGAAACCCTGCGTGTCTGTCAGAGAGGTGGTGCAGTTTCGTGCACTTCACGCTGGGGCAAAAGCCTCGGGGAGATCTCGACGAGAGGCGGCACAGCAGAGCCGAGCTCGTCCAATCTCCTTCGCAGCAGGAGTCCTATTTCATGGCCTTTCGCTTCTTTCTCTTTATGTGTGTGTCTTGCATAAAAACTCGATCACAACCTATCCCCCATTCACTTGAGCATAAATCAGGCCAAGCTCACTCCACGCAGGGAATTATACAGTAAGTGACTGCACGGCTTGCAGGGAGAATCAAAGCTAGTAAACGCCGTCGTATAGATGAGTCTGTTACGTCTGAGTCATGGTTTTGTCACTGTTTATATCCAAGTCTGCCTCAGACACAGATGCAACAAACCATTACCCTGCAGCAACGGGACTAACAACTTGTTTACTTCAGACACTTCACATAGAAAATCCAGACATAATACTATAGATTTGTTATTTTGATTTTCAAACAGAACCATCCCATCACTCAGGCTGACATTACTTTCCTTTTTTAGGCATTTTCTCAGGTGGGATGATTTGATGCAAACTGTGGAAAAGTTTGTGGTAGTAAATTTCCACATCGTCCAGTTTACAGACTCAATGAGGTTTATTGTCATAGGCAGAAATTATAAATGCAGTTAAATTATTATTCCCTACACGTCGCTACCTGGTTAATAAATATCTAAATATAGAAATATAAAAATAGAATGAAGTAAAAAATGAACACAAAGATATGTATATATATATATATATATATATATATATATATATATATATATATATATATATATATAATATATTATACTAGAAGAAATAAATAACGCACATTCATATCCACTCATCACACACATCCATTGGTCATTTAATCAAACAAATAATTTATTAATCTTACATTTGAAGAATATCTACCTCCACCAACAGAAAGAACAGATAATCCTTTAGTTTATCTGAAATTTGAAAATATGTCACTTTCACCTGACAGTAATTTAACTTTCAAAATGTTGATGTTGAGATGAAAATAACGAACAAGGCAGATAACAGCTCCCTCCACAGAATCTACACATTAAACAACCACAGCCACTCTACCTGCTTTTTGCAATAAGAAACGTGACCTTGATCTTCAACCTGTCAGACGCCGCTGCTCCTCGCGCTGATCCGTCAGAGTCTGGCCGTGAAATCAATATTCATCAGATATGATGCATCGCGGTCTATGTAGAGACAGGTCGTACCTTCAGAGGTGTGATGTGTCGTGGGCCGACAGCATGTGAGCATAATTAAATCCCACTAATTGGCTGTGTTGTAGATGCCCCCCCACCCCCGCACGCTCTTCTTTCTCATGCCTTCTGCATTTCTCCTTCCCGCCCGTGTGGTCGAGGCTCGTCCGTGAACCCTGACACCCCCCCATGAGGGCTTCCATCAGGTCAGTCAGCTGGGATTTGATTTATTGACCCTTCGGAAGCTATCAAACGCTCTCGGTATCGGCCTCAAAGCTCGGGGTCAACTCAATTGGCTGGCCGGGGAGATTGGGCTTATCAGGGAGGCCAACGGTTACAACAGGGTCACATTGGGCTTCTCCCACAGCCTGCGTGCTGCTGATGGGAGGTGTTGGTAATGTGTTGCTGCGAGGCTATCTTCTGTCGAGGGGTAGCAGATAAAAAAAATAAATAAAAACCAGCTCATAAATGGCCACAGGGAATCTCGACAATATAACTCCACTGCTCCGCTGGAACACACCAACACGCCAGTCAAATAACACGCCAGGCTGACGGACAGATACTGGCACATACGCATGTTGCACTAGATTTCTGAGGAATTTATTGGAGGCATTACTTTGCAAACAACCTTGGGTGCTCTAAATGAAATTGTAAATCCATGTTAATCTGTGAGTCGTGTGTATCAGTTGACATTTCAGGGCTATGTAGAGCACCTTGAAGTGGCTGGATCCTTATAACTTGGGCGTAGGCCTGTGGTTTTGTCAAAGCTGCGCTGCCTACAGCTTTCAATCTCATAAAAACAGTTAGCACCAATCTCGATTTCTGCTCCCTGGGCTTGTGCTGCTCTGCAGGCGCCGCTGCAGACGCCCGGGCCCTGGAACGAGACAGTGAACCTGGAGGAGCTGTCACGTTTCTCCGATATTCATCCTTAACCAAACTTTGAATGTACATTGAAAAGTCTGTTTAATAGATGCAATTGTAATCTTTTAACTTTTTGTCTTTGCATTTTCACTATAAAGAACAGTAGCAACATATTTTATTTCTAAATCTTCTGCTGCTCTCTTTACTGCAAAGGGCATAAAACTATTAATGAATATTAAACGTTTATTTAATAGACGTAATTCCAATGATATACTCTCCCCCTGTATTTTCATGGACAGTATATATTTCACACATAAGCTTTTGTAGCAACGTTCTTTGACACAATGTCGGCTCCTTCCAAGACCTTAAAACGTATAAATGGATGAAAGGATTTTTCATAAAACACATCCTCACATAACATACATATTTTATATGGTGAGTGAAAGCACTGCACAATGTCTCATTCACAAACATTCACTGATGCCTCAATGACACTGGGACACGCTCCCTGTAAGTCGGGGATATGATCAGTTTCATATTATTGTGTGGTTTGTGTTAGCATGTTTTTTCCAACATGGCTGCTCCTGTATTTCCATAGCTCTGATATCAGTGAGGCTGAGTGCCTCCAGATATTGGCAATGAATCTGTCATGGGTCACTATCAGCAACACTGATAAGGCGCAGCTTTCTTTTTTATCTTCTATCTTTTATCTTCCACTCTATATTATGGTGTTACATTATTATTTGGTGTTATACTCGTCCACCACAGTGTTAAATGTGTTTGTTATTAATGATATTCACACAATTACTATGAGCACAGTCCGAGGGGAGTCAATCTGAGCAGTTGCGTCTCCTTCTGGGTTCGTCAGCTGGAGGTTCGCAGGTTGTAAATGAAAAAGCTGGAGGAAAACTCAGCACCACTGTTGCTAAAAAGTCATTTTATCCACGAGTCTGAAACTATCATAGTTTTTTTGTCCAATAGGGGAATCTCATAAGTTTAACTGCCTGGTACATTTTGTACTCAAGACATGAATCTCCTTTTCAGTTCCTAATCTTTACACTTGAACTGAAGCGATGAATGTAAAGTATCCGACACTTTTGTTAAGTTAAGATCTTCTGACTGGTGACACACACCTCAGGCCTGTTTCCCTGCAGCATCTGAGACATGCAACACTGAGATAAGCTGCAGGAGGGAGAGAGGAAACAAGCCCCACAAACAATTTCTCCACAGGGGTCTACGAGGAATTTGTTTTACTTCACTCAAAGTGAGATAGCATTGGAAACGAGTTACTCCTCAAAATAGACAAATATTTGCCTAACAACCCAAATTTGCTTCCTGTTTTCATCGCACAGCACGAAGCAAATAAATCCTTCACAGGCAAAATGATGAGACTTTAAAGGGCACGAGATAAGTACGAGCACAGTGAGTGTAAAAGGAGAACATCGGAAAGATAACGCCGAATAAAAAATTATGACAACATTCGTCAGATTTGCTCATAACGCGGAGATGAAACTAATATGTTCAGTTTGAGCGAGACAGATACCGGGGAGAGTGCACGAGATAGAGAGAGAGAGAGAGGAAGTACTGTCCTGATAAGATGCAGTAAATGTCCTTTTCCCTTCGTGCCAATAAAGAATATTTGAATTAGAAAGGAGGAGAGAAAGGAGGAGGGGCGGGGGGGGGAGCGCCGCTATGCAAGCTATTACACCATAAACTATTTTTCTAATCCAGGAAGATCTGTAGACATAAATACTACAAAGGAAAGAATAACACACACATTGACGCAAAGCTAAGAGTCGTGCACACGTGACACGTGCACAGAAACAAAAGGAAGGAGGGCTCGGCTCACACGACCAAACAAGAAGACGGCAACAGTCCAGAGTGTATAATTGTGGACAAAGATAAAGTGTTTCATGAGCAGGGTGATAAAGTGCATATTAAATTAGCCTTAGCTCTATCGATCGCTGCACTGCAGCAGAAATGGATGCCTTGCATATCAGAGAGATTCAATTATACTCATATAATCAGCTTCCATTCCTAACGGAGCGTGAGTCGGACGGGAAAAGAGGAAGGAGCGGGAGGCAGAGCATCATTTGCATAGGCCGTATAGAATATTGCCACTTATATTGTGACAATGATATAAATCTCATCGGTTTCAGAGAAAATTAGGAAACAATAGATGCTACTTCCCTAATCTCATAAGAGAATCTCATTCCTCCACTTCTCTTCCTTCCTCTCATATCCTTTCCTTCCCCCTTCCCTTTCCTTCCATCCATACCTCCTTGCTGTGCTCACTATCCGTCAATGCCTTCCCCCCCCCCTCTATTCCTCCGTTCTAAGCATATTTCCTTTCATTACTAATTCATTAGTCATATTTATTGAAGGGGCCTCACTCTGACAGGGGATCAATGTCTTATTTACACATTTAGACAGACTATGGACTGAGCTGCGATTAACTGTCCCATAAAACCTTTACCAATACCACCATGAATCTGCCATCAGGGACATTAGCCTCCTGATAATGTGCATCTCTATGAAAATAAACAAAGAGGAATGTCTCACTAAGACAAGACAAATGGAGCCACCCTGGATCCAATAAATGCAGCAGGGTGCTTTGTCCGGGGCAATCACTGCATAAAGCAATGTAACGTTACATATTTCAAAGACCTGTGAAATGAAACGGGATAAAGACTCTACACTTATTGGCTTTTATGGTGAAGCACTGCACAATGGGGGGGCTAATATTTTGTTAGTTTAGTGATCAAGGTCTAAAATGAGGAATTAAAGAGTGAAAACAAAAGGGCGGGGTAAGAAATGAGTAATTATTTGATTTAATAAAAGGCTGTGGCAAACAATTCTCAATCAAGGCTGAGGACTTTGCTGAGAGTTGCAGACAAAGTGCAGATCTGGGGACAGAAAGTAGATCTGTTCCAGACGACCTGAGGGTCCGGATGGTTCATAACGTAGCAGGAGATCAGAAATAGACTTTGACCCTAAACGGTGCTCTGTAAACCAAAAGGCAGTATTTTAAAGTCAGTTCTTGGACAGACAGGGAGGACAAAGGTCTTAGAACTGGAGTGATATGGTCCTGGTGTCACTGAGGACTCAGGCAGCAGCGTTTTGAATCAGCCGGAGCTTTCTGGTTGATTTTTAAAGAATTCTTGCGATTGCCAAGTCAAATAAATACTCTAAGTTTGAGTTGTGTGTTTGGATAATCATGTGTGGCTTTTCTTTCTACTAAAATACTGCTTACAAAAGGTTTATAATAGGATCGAACTCTGCCAAGGAGGTTTGTTGTCTGTTTATCAGCTAGATTACAAAAAAACGAAACTTGGGAGAAGGATGTGGGTCAGGGAAGAGCCCAATCCATGTTTGTGCAGAACTGGATCAGGGAGTGGATCCAGGAAACATTTCTTAAACATTGCGAATGATCCAATGATTGAAGAATCTTGAACCCGATAGTTTTAGGGACTGATATTAATGCTCGTGTGCAGCTTGACTGGATTTAAAGCGGCGTGTGCGCTCTCCTGAGTCCCACTCATTAATAAAGCAGTTAATAACGTGTCTGAGATCAGTTTAAATCCATTGTTGAGGGCTAACTTTGCTTTATCAGGTTTTGTGCCAACGTCTGTCTGGTTTTTATATCTTGTATTTGAAAATCATAAATGTTGCTAACCCATTATAAATGCTTAAGCTCTAATAATTCTCAGAGCAACTCCAAGGTCTCTTATTTGTGTGTGTTTTTAACAGGCCTATAAAGAATTGTATAAACAATTAACATCTCCTTTCAGAGGTTGTCGTATCGGAGAGTGGTGGAGTTAATGCTTTGCTTTCAGGGGTTTTAAAGAGCTGCTGAAACTTATTAAAACATGCAAATTAGTCCTTTCTATCTTGAAAAATATACAGTTCATACTCAGAATACTGAAACGCTCGCTATGCGTGTCACTGTGCCCTTGCAGCTCTGTTACAAAATGGCTGACAGATGATTGGATCTCCGTCATGACTGATTAGTGTTAATATGTCGCGATTCCCTGTCACTCCCACATCGTATGGTTTTTGAATTAATCACGTGAGTCACACAAAACATATTACCTCAGACAAACTGCATATGCATAAACATCTGCTCAATTATCTCCATGCAGCTCTCGTTTCGGAACGAGATGAAAGCATCGGTTTCTTACTAATGGCTCCAGAGTGTAAATTAACAAAATGGTTGTTGTCAAGACGTGTTTGTTGAAGACATACGGTGGAAGACATTTGCATCGTATGGGGTCATTTCACTTTGCTCTTCTGTCTTTCCCATCATGACTTGACGTCTGCTTGAAATAATAGAAAGACAACCGGTAGCTACGGCTCATATCGTGTCCGTGCTTTTTCTTTTTTTGCTTCTCCCAGCCTTTCTCTTGGCTCTGCAACAGAATTCAATTACTCTCATACTCCCATATAATCACTTTTCATCCCCAAGGCTTGACAGTTTCCCTGGTCTGACAGAGAAAGCCTAATTACTCTCTGACCTTGACTTTCTCTCTCTCTCATTTCCTCTCTCTCTCATTGCTCCTGCACAGCCAGTCGTCCTCCATCACCTCCGTTCCACCGCCGACAAACACCTGGACCGACGTGTGAACCCCGGACACACTGACAACATGTCGACATTTGCACCTTTGGCGTGAACGAGTGTGTGTAGACACACGTGAACTCATTTCATTCAGAGTGGTTATCTCTTCCTACGCAGCCTCATCATATGGGCTTTTAACTTTAGGTCTTAATTTCCTTCAATTTCATAGCATATATATATAGAGATGTTCTTATAGTAATTTAAGTGTTTCATGGTCTCCCGCTGTATAAGAGGCTTTTGTTAAGTCACAGGGCGTTGGACCCATGTAGCTGTTTGTCAGAAAACATCACAGATATAGACAATCAAAATATGTTTTAGCTAATAACAAACAAACAATTACACGCTGCACGAGCCTGTAACCAGGAAACATCGGACTCAGGTCTTAACTTCCTGTGTGCAGTTTGAATGTGTTCTAAACTTCCTGTGTGCAGTTTAAATGTGTTCTAAACTTCCTGTGTGCAGTTTAAATGTTCTCCAAACTTCCTGTGTGCAGTTTAAATGTTCTCTAAACTTCCTGTGTGCAGTTTAAATGTTCTCTTAACTTCCTGTGTGCAGTTTAAATGTTGTCTTAACTTCCTGTGTGCAGTTTAAATGTTGTCTTAACTTCCTGTGTGCAGTTTAAATGTTCTCTAAACTTCCTGTGTGCAGTTTAAATGTTCTCTTAACTTCCTGTGTGCAGTTTAAATGTTGTCTTAACTTCCTGTGTGCAGTTTAAATGTTGTCTTAACTTCCTGTGTGCAGTTTAAATGTTGTCTTAACTTCCTGTGTGCAGTTTAAATGTTCTCTTAACTTCCTGTGTGCAGTTTAAATGTTCTCCTAACTTCCTGTGTGCAGTTTAAATGTTCTCCAGACTTCCTGTGTGCAGTTTAAATGTTCTCTTAACTTCCTGTGTGCAGTTTAAATTTTCTCTTAACTTCCTGTGTGCAGTTTAAATGTTATCTTAACTTCCTGTGTGCAGTTTAAATGTTATCTTAACTTCCTGTGTGCAGTTTAAATGTTCTCCAAACGTCCTGTGTGCAGTTTAAATGTTCTCTTAACTTCCTGTGTGCAGTTTAAATGTGTTCTTAACTTCCTGGGTGCAGTTTAAATGTTCTCTTAACTTCCTGTGTGCAGTGTAAATGTTCTCTAAACTTCCTGTGTGCAGTGTAAATGTTCTCTAAACTTCCTGTGTGCAGTGTAAATGTTCTCTAAACTTCCTGGGTGCAGTTTAAATGTTCTCTTAACTTCCTGTGTGCAGTGTAAATGTTCTCTAAACTTCCTGTGTGCAGTGTAAATGTTCTCTAAACTTCCTGTGTGCAGTGTAAATGTTCTCTAAACTTCCTGTGTGCAGTGTAAATGTTCTCTAAACTTCCTGTGTGCAGTGTGATGTATTTTTAGGATGCAGCCGCTGCGGACAACATGCAGCATGATTTGCATGTGGACTCATGAAGAGGGATGTTAAACAGATTAAATTATTCTTTAAAGCCTTCAGGTGCTTTGTGCCTTTGGACTCATCATAGCTGGACGCCCACTTCTAGAGAGAATATCACAGAACTAAACTGCCTCCCAGACAGTTTGTGTAACTGTGAGCTGATGAATATCTAAACTCTCTGAGACGACTTCTCCTTTTCCAGCTTTATGCAAATCGACGATTCTTAATCGTAAGTCCTGTGAGATGTTTTTTTTGTGAGTCATAGTTCACCTCAGCAGATGCTTGTTGTCAACATGTTGTTTTTAAAAGTCAAAGTAGCTTGAACTCCAGGTTTGAAAACTCGTGACTCCAGTTAACTTCTGTTTATGTCATTAGCCTCGGGGTCTGAATACGTTTTCCAACCTACGCCGAGGATGTTTGAATGATGTATTCAATATGACAACCTTGTCTCCTATACATTTTCAACACCACTATTTTCCTACTGGATTATTTTCAGAGGCAGAATATTGTATTGAATGAAGGCGGCTGAGTCACCAGAAGGCTGCTGTTGAACCTTTTTCAATAATGCACCAAACCATAATCAATACAAATTATAGGTCTTTTGACAAACATTTTTAGATTTCTACTGCTGTGCACCACCATCATCTTTGAGTCATGCTAAATACGCAATGCAACCATAAATCCTCCTTACCTTCATAAAAAATATCATCTGGTCACAATTCTGTTTCCTGCTTTTCTAGTTTAGGTGTATATAAACAATTCTTTATTCTATATTCAGCTCTTAAGTTTCCTTCTAAACGCTTTTTACATCTTTTATAAAACAGTTTGAATTCAAAGTGCTTTACAGATATATGTGATATACAAATAAATATGCCATGCCTTCTAGACCGGGTGTTTAATATGAACAAGAACAATGGTTGGTGTTTTATTACTTACAATGGATTGTGTTTGTATGAGTTTTAATATTGCTAAATTAGTGAAAAGCTACAAATAGATTATAAGAAACGATCTGGGAAATTGTGACGATTTTTTATTGTCGGAGATTTTCACCAGTATGGCTCTGAAATGACAAAGGTAAGAAAAGAAGTATGGTTTCTGAAGGAGTTAAAAATTATCCATTAGGTCCTGAGAGTCATTAGAATCGATGTTGTGCAGCCTGACGTGTAAACGTTAAACCAGAGTAAAAAATTCCTTGGACATCAGACGTCTCTTTATCTCCCTTTAATTGCTGAAAATGGTGTTAAATGGACCTTAAGGCTTTGCAATGTCCCTCACTTGTGGCTAATTGTCTTCAAAGAGGAAGTGGGTTTGAAAAAATTAAACATCTGTTTCAAACTAAAAAGTCACTCTTATCCTCATTAAGCCCAAGTCACATTCTTACAGGCGTTTTTATGCACGAGCACGCAGACGTGCGCGGAAGCAGGAAGATTCCTAATTCTGCGGAGAGGCGACGCGATCACCGACCAATGTGCTGTGAATACCACTGCACAGTCGGAACATGGTTCAGGGGATATTATCACAGGCTCTTACATTTATTACCAGGAGACTTCAGGCTGTGCATCATGTAATATCCAAATCCAGATTCAAACCTTCGAGCAAACAGAAAAAGCCAGAACCTGTGTCTTTGTTTAGTTCGGCATTAATTACAGTAGGAAAATAATAATTTTGAGCAAACGTTAGAATACACCAGCAAAAGAGAAAATTTGTTTTGTTCCTTTGTTTTTAATCTATTCCACTATCTAAGATCCACAATCACAGCGGGGGACACAGAACTGCAGCCTCTTGAAAAAACGATAAAAACAACAGAATAACACGCTGAGGTTAAAAACAAAACCCAATCCCGACAATGACACCAACTTTAAGCAAACAACAAAAACATCTAAACCCCCAAATTCTATGTTTACCCAGTGCAGGGCAAAGTTTTGCTGTAGAAGGGGGTGAAAAATCTTCAAAAAATTACTAAAAACTGCAGAGGAACTCAAGCCTCCACACATGAAGCCCATTCAACCAGCTGAATTACATGGTGACCCATGCATGGAGGCTTGAGTTGTCTGCAGCGACCACAGGCTCTTTGCTGCATGTCCTCCACTCTCACTGTCCCACTTCCACACTTAAACCCTGTTCTACCCATAAAGTCTTAATGCACCAAGTTCTTTACCAACCCAGCATTTCTAATTTTAACCAAGTCCTAACTTGATATAAACAATTAACCTCATGGAGATCCCCTCTGCTTTTCCAGAAGATTGCTGAGTCCCCATAATAACGTGACTGTGACAGATTTGTGTCCTCATGATGTTTTTAACACCACCTGCAGTCTTCCCTCCCTCCACAAGGGGCTGCACAGATGCTGAGAGCCGTCCTGATCATGTGATCAGAAAACAGAAATAGGTTTGAGTTAATGACCCAAGAGTCTCTCGATTCCTTCTGCTGAGAATTGTGTGTGAGGACTTAATTTACTGTGTGGATTCCAGGCTGGGTATATTATGAATTCATTTATTATTATTATTATATTCCCTATTTTATCTCAACAGTAAGATATCAGATTATAGTGAATGAAAACCATGCAGCAGCAGCAGCAGCAGCAGCACACACACACACAGTGGACTCAGAAAAGGTTTGACTGCCACAGAAAAAGATGAGTAAATGGAAAAGAATCTCAATCCCAGTGCAGTGACAGTCTGATGGGCCTGCGTCAGTCGTTTCACGAGGGGGGGGGGGAAGTCAGATGCATCTGTGATCTCACTTCAGGCGTTTTGCTTCAACTCGTTTGAACTTGCTTTGCTGCAGGTTTTGCATAATTTTGCAAGTTAGCAAAGGCATTGCTAAGCACACTAATAATTGATGGTGGTGGTACTGCAGCAGAAGTGCCCTTCATGGAGTAACAACACTTAATTACTGAACTGAAGATGTAAATCTGAAACTTTTATGAATCGCTGTCCCTTTATGTCAGACTCCAGTTTGCTGTAAACTTGAGAAAAGCTCCAATTAAGAACACGCATGGATAAGCACCAAGATGTCCTGAAGTACAAGTATTTGTTCTGTGGCGTGGACCGGCTGATGGGTCGTCTCTCAATGGAACAGCCCCCCCCCAACCCCCCTTGTTAAAAAACATGGAAAAAGCCTGTTTACTGTGAAATCCCCCCCCCCCCCCCCCCTTATAGTGCTGTAGTGTCTGTGAGCACACAAGACAATATCCTTCAATAAATGTCCTGTTCTCTCCCCTGAGCGCTGGACTTGGCCAAGGCCTTTATTCTTTAATTAGTTCTCCTGGAGTGACCCGCTGCACGCACACACACACACAAACACACACACACACTGCTCTCTATTCTGTACCAACATGACATCGGTGTCACACTCGCACCACTATCTGCACATATTTACCTACACAAACACATATTTATGCTTCGCAGGTCTGATACAGCTGCTGCACACAGTGACGCTGCATGTGTGAGAGAGATTTCAACACTACACCTGAACATGGTGTCTTATCCAAACCAGCTGTGGAGCAGGTGCCGGTTGAGTTCTGTGAATTGATTCTAGTGTGAATGCTGCATTTTGAGCTTCAGTGGGGACCAAACAACTGCAACAACTAAACGGAACTGAGGGTTTCAGACCATTTCCAAGCAAACACGCTGAACTGTACTCAGGGCATGTTTTGTCGTTTTGTGTTCTTCAACACATGAATGCAAGCAGGGGTATTGAATGTAGGCAACACAAACAAACATGGAGGAGTGTGAACCTGACACTCAATGAAGTAATTCCACACAGGACAAGTCAGGACAAGGAGCTACCTAACAAAAGATAAAGTTGTGTAAAGTCTGACATGGATCAGAGAATCGTACTTTGCAGATTATGCCACAAACTGGTGCAGATAACAGCCCTCAACAACATCTTTAACCACCTACAGAAGAATCATATTAACCTGCAGAGGAAGCCTGTGAGGCCTCGGTGCAAACCCCAAACGTGGCAGAGAATCACAATGAGGGAAGAGATAACAGCTGCTGCTGCAACTTCACATCTGTAAAGACTTGATCCTCAGAACACTGTCGAGAAACTGTTCAAGCAGCAAGTAACGATATGTTCTATCGGAATAGAGGATTTTGGACGCATCTCACAGACTTAAATGTACTTTACTTTAGAGTGTAGTATAGTTTATATATTTAATGTATTCTAATTTGTATCGTTAATTTCAAAACCTTAATTAGAATTCAATAAAATATCAGTCTGCTAAGTGTAGGAACTTTAACAGACTTAATTTTTACACCTCTTGGTTCATTTATAATGTGTTAATTAGTGTGAGCACAAAATGAAAAAAAGACGTTAGCAAATGCTTCCTAAAAACACAATAACCTTAAATCTGTCCTCTTTTGTTTTGTAGTAAAAAAAAAATCCAAAGCAAAGAGCTACTTCCAGCAGATAAATTAAAATATGGGAAAACATTCCTCTGAATATATGAAAGGTACAGAAAAGAAACCACCACCATGCAAATCCCTTTCTTTAGGAAGCTTTGATGTTGCGTAATTGTATTTCAATCGTGCACTATATTAAAAAGCTTGAAAATAAACAGTAAACAACCCTATATGCATATATGGAAATGTTGTTATCCAGTTTAAGACGTGTGGAAAGCGTGTTTATAGTCACATATGGAAACTGAAAGAAGGGCGAGAAAATAATGAGCTAACAGTGTCTCTTCCTTTCTTCCTCTAAATAACGTCACATAAAATAACCCCCCTCTCGCCTTCAGGGAAACTGAGATCACATGCTTTTAATTCTCTAAGAGCATTATTTATAGAAATACTCTAAACAAACACTCAGCCCATCAAAATGATTGTTATCCCTCCTGTCAGCTCTTTTCACCGACAGATGTTTGATTATCACACTGGGAGACATTAGCAGCCACCCTCGCTAGCTCGCCAGTCGCTATCAGCTGATTTATAACACATATCAAAGCTAATTCCACCGACTTCCGCTCCCGTGCAGCTCCATCTGCAATGCTGATCGATCTGCCCTTTGTATCTCCATAAGCCAGCCTGCCGTGCACTAATAGAGGAGGTATAAAGTTACTTTGTGACCTTAATAAAACCTTCACTTCGTACTTTAGTTCGCCGCTGCCTCCTGAATCAAGTGGCTCAGCGGCATGTCCGCATAAAAGCAAATATCCCTGACACTGTAAATCTGCCCGACGTCCAGATCCACTCCTCCCGCACGTCCTTCCTCCGTCCACAGTGTGTTTGCTCTGCGTGACGCTGCAGCGACAACAAGTTGTTCTTCAGCCTCAGCAGCGTGACGGAGAGAGAGAGAGAGGGAGAGAGAGAGAGAGAGAGAGAGAGAGAGAGAGAGAGAGAGAGAGAGAGAGAGAGAGAGAGAGAGAGGAAGTACACAGGTGGAAGGAGGATGAATTAATTTGACGTTCCAGTGAAAATGAGGCAAGGCTGAGAGGTGACATTGCAACTATAATGAAGGATTCGGTTCAAGCATTCTTCAATTGCAATGTTGAAAATGCGGCAAAATCTTTTCTCTGCATGGAAGGAAACATTTTTCTGTCCAAAGCCGATGGTCATTTTGTTTCAGCTACAATATTTTCAGCATGACACACCGCAACCTACACAGACTTTCCAAAACTGAACCGTCGAAGGTCTTTAGAAACTTTTTCAAGAAGCTATGATAGTTAAAAAAACTTCTCTGGATGTTCCCTCATCCTCAAAGCCCAACGAAGCGTTGAGGTTGTACTCACAGCCGACGTACAGGAGGCCTTTGTTCTCACTGTTTTACGATGAAAGGCCAGCGCCACAGCAGCTCCCCCTTTACAAATGATTCCCTGCAGGAATACAAACAACCAGCGCTGGGCCAATAGAGCCAGGAGCGTGGATCCCATGTGTTCTGTGGGAACCAGCTGGACATTTGTTCAGCAACATGATAACGTCCGTCAGAGCCGAGTGTGAATGCTTTTCATATTAACGTGGGAAATATGTGAACTTTATTTTACATTTTTAAAAAGTAGAAAAGCAGTAAAGTACAAACAGTCGCCTTATATTCAATCAAGTTTCAGACACCCGTAGACATCAGTCTCCTGAATGTGCAGACTCACAATGTTGAAGAAAGAGAAAACAAAACTGATCCTCATCAAAATGTAATGGGTTCTTCCTTCCATCAAGTCTAATTGTCCAAACTGTAGTTCTGTGTAATCTTGCTGAAAAATAGACAAACAAAAAAACAAGGGGTAAAAACCTGAACACTATCAAAATGGAGGCCATTATAGATTCAGCTAAAATCTTTAAAATTAAAAGTTTTTCCTGTTGATCTATTTTTGAGGACACCACAGAAGAGTAAACATATATAATCTTATAGTAACTCCATTCTTTATATACTGGACCTTTCCCCACTCTGGTTTCCCCGACAGTACAAAACCAGGCAGGTCGTTGTGTCGCACCTCGGCCCTGAGATACTCTGGACCCCACCTCTTACTCAATGTCACCTGGAATTGACTCCAGCCCCCCCGGCGACCGTCACAGGATGAGCGCTACAGATGATGGATGGACGGACGAGCCCATCCCCTCATGTTACTGCAGCACGGTGCCACGTTTCCATCATGAACAGGGGAACAGAGAGAGGGAGGCAGAGGTCTGTGGTTTGTGGTTACGTTTAATTGGGCTGTGTATGCAGGGAAGATGAAACTGTGGGTTCTTCATTTACAAGCTTAAAACTGCTGGTCTTCTTCAGTGTCATTATTGGTCAAGTAAGGAAAGCACCTGGAAGTTGTTCATGATGAGGCATGATGTGTGTGTGTGTGTGTGTGTGTGTGTGTGTGTGTGTGTGTGTGTGTGTGTGTGTGTGTGTGTGTGTGTGTGTGTGTAGGAAAACCTTTACCAACTTTCCATTATTTTTTGGCTCCAAACTACTCACGAACGCTCAGAGAGGAACACGGACTTGTTAAACGGTCCCAGCAGAGTGTGTCCCAGTTCCAAACCACATCTTAATTTATTTATACCATTCCTCACACTAGGAAAGTGACAAAAGTAATTCACTGTAATATGTCAGCGTGCAGACTAAATTTGCTTGGAAAGCAGCATCACTGGACACTGGCGTCTCGTAATTCAATGCAGGGAGCAAAAATTAAAACTCTGCTGGAGGACGGATGACGGAAGAAGAACAAAGGAACAGGGTGGAAAACAGACAGGGATGTGTGCTTGTGTTCATGTATCCTAATTTGGTGGGAATTAAACATGTTTTAGCTCCAACCTCAAAGGGTGTAATGGAGGTGCGGCACGGTGGTTCATTGGTCAGCCCATGTATCTCACATGTATACCTAGATGTTCTCCAGGGAGGCTTCCTCTCACCATCCAAACATCGGGGGTTAAGTTAATTGGCGACTGTAAATTGGCTGAAGGTCTCTCGCTCATTGTCAGCTGATTGGCTCCAGCTCCCCTGAGACCCTCAAGAGAACGAGGGTTCTAGATAATTGGTTGAACTGGGTCGTTTGGGGTCAACACTTGATTTCAGGTCTGAGGGAATTATATCCAGGGTTAAGGTCAGAGGGTGAGACTTGGGCTGAAATAATTGTTGATGGTATCTTGATAAAAAGACCCGATATTTAGGTTTGTGTGTCTTTTCATTTGCTCCCTACATGCATTGCTTGCTCCTGTTTCCTGTAAATAAATATTGACAGCATGCATGCCCCCCCCCCCCTGTGCTTCATGTGTCCTCCTCTCCTCTGCCGTCCTCTGCATGGAGCGGCCATAAGCTTCTCTCCCAGTCGCACCAGACACGTGAACAACACACAAACACACACTTATCTCCAGCTCCCTCACTCCTTCATTCGCTCCATCACTCATCCGTGTGTGTTCTTCTCTTCTCTCAGTAACAAGCGGACTAACCGGCCGGCGGAGCCGTGGTGGATCATGACATCTCCTGACAGATGCTGGATTCAACCTGTGGCCAACACGACTGTGGCTGAGAGACACTTGCTTCACAGCCCGAAGCAAAGCATTGTGGGGAACACAACCCTGGAATAGTTTCCTGGCCAGACACAAATAGCCCTGCGGTAAACGAAATAAAAAAAATGAAAAATGACGGCTCCATTATTGAGTATGTTTCTGCTGCAAATGATTATCTTTTTTATAGCCAGCAGTGTTTATGTACACACATAAACACCACCTACACACACACACACACACACACCTACACAAACACACTCTAATAAACCATTGTGTGCAATAACAAACATGCAGATTAGGGAGCGCTGATTAGAAATAATATAAAATGTCTGGTTAATTTATTGATTAGATTTGAACACATTATTTCAGCACTTTCATCATTTTCAGCTGCTGACGTGAGTAAATGAAGCCTCCAGGTTTCAGCTCCCCCTCAGTTGATTCAGCTTTCATGACTCGACTGCAACACAAGTTGTGACTAAGCTCCGTGACTCATATTTCATATTTATTTGGATTCTACAAAAGCAATAATAAAATGTTATGATTGTTTCTTTTTTTCCTACGAGTTTTGCTGCATGTGTTGGAATTTCAGCCATTCAATCACATTTTCTCTTCTGCATCATGAAGACATCACCAACATTTTGTGCCTTGTCTAAGATTAATTTTGCATTTATTCTCGGTTGTTGCAGAGTGTGAACTTTTTAATAAAACAGGCTATAAAAGGAAAGAGCGATTTTTCTCCATATTGATACGAATATTCCAAATCCTGTAAATAGTTTCAAAAGGAACTAATTAAAGCTCTGGCCATCATTCTTACAGGTCGTAATAACACTGTACTCACCAAGGTTATCTATGACTTGTGGGAATAAGAGGGATGGGGAACCTTTTTCCTAATAAGAGCCATTTCAATTTTTATAACTTCCTCTGAGAGCCATGCTAAATTATTGAGCACATATATCACGCTGACCTCTCTAATGCGAGGGGGTGTTTCTATTTGGTGGTGCGTCTGATGTGAGATGGTAGTGATGATGCTACTCACAGCTGGTTTAAGCCAAAACAAGCTTCACACAATAAACCAAAGTTTTGCAAAGACAGCAGTTCTCCCCTTGTGTCAAACTCTGCAGTAATCACACACACAACAATATAGATGAGCAGAATTTGTGTCTAGAGAGTAAAAATAGAAATTTCTAATAATAATTTGGCCAAATCAGTCATCCTCTGTGTTTTTCAACACCAACCGTCACTTTGCAACAATTTCACTTTGTCCGATTGCAGCAGCTCTGCAGGGGCAGCAGGGCTCCCGCACACATTCCCCTTCTGAATGAGGTTTCCAGCGTCTGATTAGCACCGTGCAGAACGTCCACTCTGTGCCTAACAAGCAGCTTTCACAGGCTCACATTCTGACAAACTCCAGCGAACAGCGTTGACTTTATCAAAGAGCATTTGTCCTTGCAACTCCTCCGGTTTGGCTGCATGTTTCCAGCTGTAATGATGCTTGAGAATGGACCTTTTCATCACTGTGACCGTGTCCCGGAAAACACAGAGGCTTTGTCTTTTACTTCAACAAAAAGAAACTTCTCTGAGAACGTTCTGCATCTATATTTCTTCTCCTGTCGTCATGATGCTTGTCGACGACGACGACAGGAAGCTGCTGTTTCTTTACTTTTGAAGAATCGTAACCAACATTACAGATGTGCTCACTTTCATTTTTAACTGCAGATGGAACTGTGTGTTAACAAACTATATAAGGTTGGGTTCTCTTGTCCTGTGTTGATAATCTGGATGCAGATCTACATCTATGGTGCAGAGTGGAGTTAGAAAACTTTGCGTTCATTAAAAGCTCTGTAATTCAGCTCAAAATGAAGCATTGCAGCAACTAAGGAGCAGAAACTGAAAAGTGCTCAAGGTATTTGTTCTACACAATAAGAGACAGGAGGACAGAGACGTTAGTGGTATTAGTCGGTAGATATACTGGTTGTCACGCGTCACCATTTATACCGTGCATAACATTTCATCTAAAATCGATTTCCTCTTATTTAATTTAGATTGTTCTGGTTGATTCTTGACTTTGGGAGCTGCAGCTTCACCCTCTTCCAACAACATCAGCACATTTCTGGCTTTTCAGGTAGGACTTAATAGTCGCTAATTGTAAAAAAGACATTTTATTATGAATATAACAGGTCGTGCGGTTGAAGTTGTCAAAATGGCCATTAGCTGAGCGTCAGCGTAGCGGTGACCTCGACTCGATTTGAGGCGTTACATATTCATGAACACGCGGAAGAGGCACATGTGGGAGCTGCTGTAGACGCTGTGTGTGAACTCTGTCCTCATTACATGTTTGTGAAGCATCTGTGTGCTGGTGCGTCGCTGCAGGAAACATGTGTGCTGACATGTGTGTGTGACTCAGGCCTCGCTCTCCTGAAAACACAACGAGAGGCAGCTTTTTGTCAGCCCGAGCAGGAGACAGCTTTAAGTGCACTACAGTGAAAACATACATCAGCAGGCCGCCGCAGCTCCCAGGTAGCACTGGGACTCCGGGCCTGTTTAATATTGCAGACACAGCATGTCTTTAGTTATTCTCTCTATTCTATTGTCCCCCTCTGTCTCTTTCAATCTCTGTCCTTCCTCTGTTTAATCTCTTCTCCACAATCCTTCATGTAAATACAGTATATTTTACTCTCCACCTTCCTCTTCTCACTGTCACGTTCATTTTCTCTCCTGCTGCCGGTGCACGCTGCTCCACCTCGGTGCCAGAGTTCAGACGGTGGGGAAATATTCCCAGAGGCAGGTACAGGAAAATGCCTTTTTTTTGCACTTAGCTCGAAACTTTTTTCCATTTTTACTTATTTTGTCTTTAAAAGTCCACAGTGCCTCTGTGTGCTCGCTCCAGTATTTACCCTGAGTTCTTCATCCTGCAGGAGGGGGGGGTGATGCAAACTCGGGCAGAGTTTTGGAGGGAAAAGGAGAGTTCATTTGCATACATTTGCATCTCATTAACACATCAAACCTGCTGACTTAAAAGGAATGCCTTGATTAGGAACATCACCAAATTACTGTAAGTCTACTTCCTCACTCCTCTTTTCCTGTGTCCTCTCACCATCTCCTTCGCTTAATCCTCCTCTGCTGAGTGTTGTTGCTGAACACATCCTGTCTCCGTGTGTCTGCGTGTTTTTTGTTCATTAGAGAAAGAACGATAGAATATTCCTCTCTCTTTGTGCAAGACACTTCCTGTGACACCATCTCGGTTTCTTGGAGCTTCTACTCTGTTACGCCTCTTGCTTTTGCCTTTGGCCACGGGGTCATGGTCAGGCCTCGCTCTCTGTTACCCCAGGGCGTCACTGACAGGTTTGACAGACATATCAAACATTGTGTGTGTGTGTGTGTGTGTGTGTGTGTGTGTGTGTGTGTGTGTGTGTGTGTGTGTGTGTGTGTGTGTGTGTGTGTGTGTGTTGTATAGATTTCCCCACAGACTGTATGAACGCCAGAACATCTGGATCACGTCAAGTCAGAGTACACGACTGATTGCTCATGTGTGTGTGTGTGTATCAGCAGAATACCCCATGATCTTTACTGCGCATGCTCTTACTTCAGATCATCAATCCAAGATGGCATCGCCCTCATCAGGGATATTTCTGCTTTATTTCTGTACAGTGGGAAGAGGTGAAAACGCGTCATCAGCCTTTATCTACAGTCATTAATCTGCACATACACCTACACATTGTTTCCACACATGACCAAATGTCCCGCACCGATGTGTATGTTGTGAATCTCCTAAAGATGAGCTGACTGCGCCGCTGTTGGAATATGAATGTCTCCACTCGACTGATTTACATCCCTGATTTATGCACTGAAATGCACTCAGGCTGTCGCTCACTTCAAAAGCACAGTGGAAATTATCTTTACTACCTTTTGCTGTTTCACTGTGTTCACACTCGATGCCCTGGGAACGTTCCCGGTGTTCAAATGCGATCATGCACGCCTTAAAACCTAAATGGTAAATCTTTTTCACCGCTGTAAAAATATTTTGATTACACAATTAAATTTGTTCTTTCCCTCTGACACTTTAACACCCCTTAAACCCCACCGACCCACGAGGAAAACCAAATGTGCAAGATTGGACAAATCCACAGAGCTTTATTTTAAATTGAGGTGGAGAACACAATGTGCATAAAAATGTTCCCCAAGATACCCATAATGTTTCTTTGATGGAATCGGGAAACCATAAAAACTTGTTGTCCTGAAGGGTTTAAATATTTTACCCTGAGTATAAATATATAGTTTCTTTGTGCAGAATAAGTCCTGCGATGCCGGTGACAGTGTGAAATCAGCTAATTTGCATTTCAGAAAGTGCACTTAATCACTTAAATGTTAATCACTTAAACTAATGGTAGGCCCAACTGCAAAAAGTGCATTTTCATTTATTGCATTTTATTTAAATTTGATTGCCGCAACTAGAGTTCTGCAAAACACATTTTTTACCCTCAGGCATAAAAGCAATCTCTTTGAGCAAATCATGAAAATTAGAGTATTAAAAATGGTCGTCTTACTGTATTTTATCTGACCGCTTTAGGATCTTTTCTTATCAAACGGTCTTTTAAAATCCGGCAGTTGGCGTCGTCAGGGTCCAACCGCCACAGGCGGCGAGGGTTATTCACAGGAAACCGTCATTGTGATTAATGATCATCATTTGTCCATGTATTAGTATTCATAACTGTGTTAAATGTGACAATTATTTAATGCTTGCAGGGATTACCACCAGCAGCGCACAGTTTTCCATTTCCTTCCGCTTTCCGTCAAACTCACGTGCGTTGTTACACCTACGTTACACAACAGAGTGAAAAAACAAACACACACCAGCCTCTGGTCTTATGGTGCAAATTGTCATAACGACATTTGACGGATTCAGTCAATTACTTTTCCCCAAATGAGCGTCGACAATGTTGTGTTTCTCTTAAGGAGCTTGTGTGTATGTTTGCTAAAGAGCACTAATTGGATACTCTATGGTGTTTTCCAAACCGAGTGAGCTAATGCAATTGCACAATTAAACATGTCGAGTCTCGCTAATTAAAACTAAGAAAGACGTCAATACAAATCAATGGGAAGTTGAGAAGTTGGCGAGGAAATGGTATCGAGACGGCGTCTTGGGAAAATACACAATCAGGCGAAATCGCACACTAATCAGACATTAACACTAATTTGTCTCTGCGAGGCGAGCACAAGTCACAGGCATCAACACGCAGCCATATACTCTAATAAGCAGGAAACATATTAATGACTAAATCTGCAATTGGTGCACATTATTGGTGCTTAGCCCCAGAAAATGCTCTCAACACGTTGTCCAACCTGAACAAGCATTGAGTTCTCCTGTCCGACGCCCTGATACAACACATAGGACTGTTTCCTCATGTTCACAGGAGAGAAGCTGCAGCTGAACGGCTGAAACTCACTTTTCAGGATGTGATGAAGGTAAAAGGTTGATTCCATTTAGGCACAGATTGATTTGATAGTGCTTTGGTTACGATTATGGTTGAGATAGAAAAACAAACAACCTGGGGTCAAGGTTAGAAAACAATCAAGTCAGGATTAAAATAAACGATGAGCGGCAGTTTAGCGTTTCTTCTTTGCGTTCGGTGTCTTGAGTGAAAGAATAAACATGCAAGATGGACCTGGAGTTTCATTAACATGTCCACCTACCTCCACCACCACCCAGATTTTGTCGCTACTTAACAGCATCACAAATTGACTC
This sequence comes from Hippoglossus hippoglossus, assembly GCF_009819705.1. Classification (NCBI taxonomy): domain Eukaryota; kingdom Metazoa; phylum Chordata; class Actinopteri; order Pleuronectiformes; family Pleuronectidae; genus Hippoglossus; species Hippoglossus hippoglossus. The sequence goes on from NC_047165.1 coordinate 3,724,292, forward strand.
TGTTTGCTCCGTCAGAATTACTACAGCCACTCGAGGGCTTCGTCAGTTCAATGCATTTTGCCCGAAAAGGCCGACGCTGTCTTACGTGACAACAAGGTGTCGTTAAACTGTAAAGAAATAACCAGAGGCCATTATAAGTTGCCTGCACCTGGAACCTTTTTATTTATTTTTTTATGTGAGTACAGTAAATATGTGGAGTTTGATTTCCACCAACTAAACCAGAAGTTGGATTCATCAGAACTTGTTTGTCGCGTTTAATAAAAATAGTGAGACTGAGCAAAGAATAGTAATCGAGCTGTAAAACCAAAACAACAACAAAAGATTGAAATTTGATTCCTTGTTAATAAAGAAACATATTAAGTTGCTGTAAGTAAAGAACCCGGTGTTGCTTCCTTCTGATTAAAGCTCAAGATGAAGCTAAGGTAGCGAAAACATAATAAGAAACAATAAGAATGATTTAAAAGATGGAGGATTCCCTCTACACCAAAAATGTCTTCTAATAAGCTCCCAAAGAATCATTAATCCTTCATCGTGCTAATTAAACCGGCACAGTGACGTTTGACCGCCATCGCTCACACGCTCCATCCTCTCAGTCATGTCACCACGGAGAAGAAGTCTCATCGCCTGTTTCCTGATTTGTATTCGTCGTCCTCCCTGCTCGGCTCCCCCTCAGCTTCTGTTTTCCATACCCACGCTGAGTGCCCCTCTCTGCATCCTGGAGGATTCACCCGCCGAGAGCGGCGCCTTCTACTTACAATACGCAGTCTCTTATCTGTTTAATTTTCTCCCACCACGAGAGCATGCCACGGCATCAGCCTTGTTTATTAGCGTCAGAGAGACACCAGTGGAGCTCCCACTCGTGTGGCTTTATTATTGCACAGATGGCGATGAGGGCTGAGAGAGAGAGAGACGGAGCGACAGAGCGATGGAGGAAGAGAAGACGGAGAGAGGGAGTGTGCGGGGTGAACAAAAAAACAGGAAGAAGAAACATGTTCTTGGCATTTTGAGACCAGACAGTTTTTTTTCTTTCCTGTAATGACAGTACACCTTTACACAGCTCGGTTTACACACACAAACACACTCACACCAACAAAAATGTGCACTTTAAAATTCTATATAGTGGCCATTTGACACACCTTCACCCCAGAGGCTCTGCCCTGTCAAGGTATAAATCCCTGCTGTCAGAAACAATATTGCAGAGAATGCAATGACCCTCTCCCGTTTCCCTTCACTCTTCCTCACCGCTGCAATGTTCACGGTCCCCGGGGACGACAGACGTGTGGTTTGGTGTGAGTGGCTGCGTGTCGTCTTCTTAGAAATGTCCGGAGGAGAAACTTCCAAGACCTCAGAGAGGGACATTTTCTCACTACTCATTTCCAGCTCTCAGTTGGGTCACCTGGTCACCGGCATCATGGCGGTCTCATTTCTCATGGGTTATGAATATAAAGTATGTTCACGAGACAGGAATCATTGGTTTGGTCATTTGGATCTATGCAGGTCGGGGTTAAAGCTGAAATTCAGATGCATTTTACAGCTTGTAGCTAACATTTTTATAACTAATTATTAACATGTAGATTAATTAACATAGAAATGTGGGAACATGTTTAGCTTTTCTTCTAGTAGTTACTTATAGTTCCTTAAACTGAATAAGTGACTAAATCTTTTTGATGATTCCAGAAATGTCTCCGTCTGTTTGTGTTTCGCTTATTTCAAAACACTTTCATCTTATCGACTTCACACTGAGCTCGTTCATTGTTAAGGACCCAAGGAAGTGCAGTGTTGAATTTTGTGCGTTTTTGGGCATGCACGATGTTCAATATTGATCAAATCTGAATCAGCAGGGTCCAGCTGTGCAGCTTGTGCTTCCTGTGATGAGTAACAAGTACTTTGGGATAACTTATAACTACTAAATAAAAACAAGTTTACCATAATGCTCAATGATGCAACTGATTCATGGCAAGTGTATTTAGCAGGACCTAATAAAGTTGTTTATATGAACATGAAAAATACCACAAACTTGCCATGTTTAAATATAATACATCTGACTTATATCAATCAAAGATGCAATGCATGCATTTAATGGAGGAGCAATTCACCACTGAAAACAAAACAGGTAAACAGATCGCGGTGAGACAACATCACAAATCTTCGGGTGGATAATAATTCAGGATGTTTGTGTGATTAATGTCTGATAATGTGGGTTTTATATTCCGCAGAATTATATGCGCCTCCATCCCAGATGCTTCAGGTGTCTGCTCTTTGTTTCCGGTGCCTTTAATCACCTTGTTTACTGGCAGCTTAGATGTGTGTTATTGCTGCTATGTTTCCAATTTCATGCGTCCTTCATACTAATTGGCTTGTGGTGTGCGTGTGCGTGTTCGTGTGTGTGAGCAGGGGAAGGTAATGTTATGTATTCCACTGAGCAGCAGCTCTTTGCACCTGTGAGGCCCGAGTCAATCTGGTGTCACTTGTCTGTGACTTAACGCTTCGGAAAAGCCCGAGGTCGACCAGGAAGAGGAGGGAGTCCAGAGACACAGGAGGGAGGAAGAGGAGGATTGTAAAAACAAGTGGTTTGTCTGCTTCCTTCATAGATTCTTCTTCACCTCGTGCCAACAAAGCGGAGAACCACATGCAGGAGACTTGCTTTTGGGTTTTGTCGATTTGGAGGGTCTTTCAATTGAGTGGGAAAATGTGAAAATAAAAGAGAAGGAGGCTGAATAGCAGGGAAATGAGTGGTGCCACTGAAGTGATTTTCATTTGAAGCCATCGGTTGGAAACTCCGTCATTGAGAGACAATTTCTGAGCAAAAAGAAAGGACTGTATTTTTTGAATTTGAGGCACATCACTAAACATCAGACTTCTTTTCAATGAAGCAATCAAGCCTGTAAATCTACATTGCCTTTTATCATTCCTATTCACAGATATCCTTGAGTCATGTACTCGGAATCCATTCATTTCCAGTTCCGTGTGCAGCGAGCAGGTGAAAAGTTTACCCGCATTACTCACATTAAACCTTGCGGACAGTTGCCTCATTTCCTGCAGGACCTGTGCAGGAAGGACTTTTACAATTTATTCCTGAAAAAGAGCGTCGGCCGGTGAGCTGGACGACCTGTCACACAGTCGGGGACAACATCTCCGCTTGTAACACGCAAGCTGCCCCAAGGTTTGTGTACGCCGATGTGTCATGTATCTGTCTCTGCCCCCCGGAGAGTATCTGTGTCGGCCCCTGGTCTCATTGGCGGCAGATCTCCTCTGGACCCCCGTTACCTCCACCTGCCAGGTGAGATTGCCTTTCTATCAATCTGGAGCGGCGTCTGGACAGAGAGCAACGAGACGAGCGCGGACCTCGGCCACCGTGTTGCTAACAAGACCGACGGAGACCCTTTCTGCCCAGTCACCCCAGCAGGAGGAATCAAATTATACACACGGCAGAAATCAAATCCATTGTTCCTCAGCAGACAGAATAAACAAACAGCGGTGAGGCAGGAGGTAAAACCTGAATCCCTTTGGCTCTAAAGAGTGACTGAGGCGATTAGAAAACTGTGGGTTTGTTATTCAAGGAGCCAGCGTATGGGAAAGCAAAGAGAGAAATGAGAATAGGAGCAAATAGGCAAACGAGAAGGGGAAGATATTTAAATAGACATTATTTGAACCACTAATTACAAAGAAAAAAAACTATCATTAGAGTTTTTTGTTCTCATCAGGAAAGCTGGGAAAGTGATTAATCAAATTCAGCATCACATACTTTTATAACTGAGTAGCTTGGCCTCTTGCCATGTTCTGAAAATATTATCTTAGCACACTGACTAATTTACTGGTTAGCTGAGCACTAATGATTGAATGCCTGATGTTGCCCAAAGCAGTGTGTGTGTGTGTGTGTGTGTGTGTGTGAACCAGCAGTCCCTGTGACTCACGTTGAATCCCTCCCCTCTCTGCACCCGGCCCTCGCACAGCGACAGCACTAAACTGCGCTCTGGGGGACAATCCTGTGCTTGTTTTACAACTGGTCGCGAATGGCACTTGATATTTGAGTTATGAGTCTTTGGGAGAAAATCACTGCAAAAAGGGGTTTCATCTAACAAATAAAAAAATGATTAATTCTGGGACAAATAGCTCCACAAACTGGCTCAATTTATCCCCATTAAACATCTGGATTGATCACACCTTCACAGGCGGATTTGTCTCAATTTGCTGTAAACACAACGTGAATCAGATTATACATTGATCCTGTGCTGGGGGGGGGATGAAATTTGCCTCCTTTGTTGATAAAGATAAATTAATGTGTAACAACATGTGAAATAAATCATAAAATATTCCTATAAGGTTTAACTTTAAAACAAAAGTTGGATTCATTAGTTTAATTGCTGAGTGTAAAATACTCGAAAACTCCTAATGTTTCAAGCAGAGCATTAAAATCACCTCATAGTTTTACGGCATGATCGTGCCAGCTGCTGTTCACTTCCAGAGCGGATGCCATATTGTTTGATGGTCCATGTCTTTCCTTTAGAAAACTCATTGCCACGCAATTAAGCAGCGAAAATCAACTTGCTGCACGTCTTTTTATTAGTTTTTTCTCCTCTACGCGTCGGCACAGACGCACATGCACAGACGCACGGCTTGCCTCACACGGTGCGTTCGAGGCCGTCCCTGCGCTCTTCACAAACCTCGGCAGCTACGCTTGTCCACGGATTGTGTTGTCATGGCAACGGAAGTGAGCAGGGGAGGAGTCCGCCTACACCTCGGATGTCTACTGCTCTCGGTTTTCTGTTCTGATATATATATATATATATATATATATATATATATATATACACACGTCCACTTGATCCAACAGAATAATGAAAAGCACCATCAGAGAGCAGGGTTTTTCAAGAGCACGTCATTCTTCTCATATCTGTGCAGCTGCAGATTCCAGACAACCACCGTGTGCAGTCACTGTGTCTCCATGAAGAGTAAACACCTGTTTGTGTACATGCACACACATCATGACAAACTGTGTGTTCATGTGCACGTGCTTCACTGCATCTCCTGAGATCAACTTTGTCCATATATTGTTAATAATGTGAGAATCACTTACACTGCAGAGCCAGAACACACCCTCATTATCACACACAGACACACACAGACACACACACACGCATACGGATGTATACTCGTAGCCCAAGGAGGTCAGCACACGCTCTTTGAAAAACAGGTCGGGTGGAAGTCCTGCGGTTAGATTTTGGAAGAAGTTGTTCTGGGACTTAATTAGTAAATGGCCCCTCGTTTGAACGGGCTGAGTGCCCATGAGCTCTCCTCTCAAATCTGGGACAACTAAGACACACACACATGAGATGGCAACACCCAGTAATGCGCACACACACACACACACACACACACACACACACACACACACACACACACACACACACACACACACACACAGACACACACACACACACACACACACGCAGGTTATGCAGACATACACATGCACAGCTGCACAGAGACACAGCAGCATAAACATCTGTATTCTTCAAAACCAACTCTGATGGATTTGTTGCGTAGTCTATCAGCTGGATACCAAATCAGCAGAATAATGCACTTGTCAGCCATTGATCCCTTTGTTCCATAATCCGTATGCATAGATACACTAGCATAGCTTTAGTACAGCAAAGAAATGGCACAACATGGAAAAACAACAGCATTTAGCTTTATTCTGAATACACACTGGCACATGTTAAAACGTAGTATTTGATGGTGGAGAAGCGGATTATGCTGAGAGGGGGTGTTGGGAATTTCTAAGGACGAGTGTGATGTCTGTTCTGGCCATGAATCTGTAGGGATCCATTGCAAACCTTGTAAATACTGTACAAGCGGCTGCCAAAGCACCTTGAAGCCACAAACCGCAGTCCTCAGAGCCAACGTTGAGGTATCAAACACGTGCCACGCCCTGCACATCTAAGAGATGTTTGGTGGCATCGACCTTCAAGTTAAAAGAGACGTTCCTGCATCAAATAATAGTTTTTCTTTCCGCGTATACTTGAAAGGTCAAAAGTCAGTGAGATTGTTTAAAACCAACATGCAATATCTATGCATTTTCTTAAAGTGACTGATAATAAAACAGCGACGTCTCATCACCAGCAACCAAATGCAAAGTAGCAGAAACAGAAACAATCTGAGCATAAGCACAGGTTTTACTGGAAGCTCTGAGAGAAGGAAACATAGGAAACCTGTGAGGAAGCAGAGGAGGAGAGAGGAGAGGAGCCATTTAAATAATCACTTACTTGCAGTGCTTGTGGGGCCCGCTGAGCGTCTCGATGACAAAGCACTCGCCGCCGTTCAGGCAGTAAGCCAGGTCCTTTTCATGACAGGGTTTGAAATGCTCCGAGTGCAGCGGAGGGACGGTCGGAGATGCTGCAGGACAAACAAAGAAAAACGCTTGTTAGTCATAATGAACTCTACTCTTTCTTTGCTTCCTGAATGGATTTTTGTGTCCAACAATCAGTAAATTCACTTCTCAGTCTTCCAAGAGTTTGTTTAAAATCATCACATCATCGTGCACTGCTGCAGAAAAAACAGTTTCTCCTGCAGAGGCTTCTTTTACTGACCCTGCGACCGAGGATCCGTAACAAGACTTCCTCCTAACACACTGCACGCTGTGGATAAACCCAACACACCATTGTTTGTTTAGACCCTGTACTGTCACCAGCAGAAGATGGATGGAGGACAGGTAATAATCTGTCCCGCTGTGATTAATGGTGGCCACAGTTGTCCTGCTGGAGAGTTTGACTCCTCTTAGCGATTTATCACAACGTGCATGGCTGATTCCGGACACCGCACACGGCCGAGGGGGGGGGGGATCTGCTCAGTGCATCTTAATGGAGGATCTTTTAATTGAAATTAATACAGTATCTGCAATAAACGGAGCTCTGGGCATTTCTGTGCTTAGAATGGATCATTTAAAAAGATTAATTCAATTGTAGAGATTTCAGAGTTTTCTGGGCACAGTATTCAGAACTGCACCTCAGATATTATTATAATAATAATTATTATTATTATCAGACCAGGCTGCTGAATGTTTCCTTTGTTTTTTTTACAGAGGAAGAATAAGTCGGCTCCGGTCCCTCATTAGCTGATCCTCAGCCGTGTGTTTTCTAAAGTAACTGGATGAACAGTCACGAGCAAGAACTCTACGCTTCAGTAAAAAACAAAAAATCCTGTTTTACTCGTACTCAGATTAATTCATCCCTTAATGGCCTGTGGAAGATACAGCCAAGTAAATGAACTGAAGACGTTTCAATCAGGAGATAGATAGAGATGAATAATAAGCTGTGTTTGGGGAGGGAACGGACGGGTTCCACGACGGGTGAGTCATTTCAGGATGTCCTCGGATCCCTTAATCAGCGGCATGAGAAATGAGTGTGGCCGGGTGTCGTGGGTTAAGTTCTGAGATGCCGGGTGCTGATTTGGCTCCGGGGATCTTCAGCAACCCCTCGGTAATTGGCTGATGAAAGACCGGCCTCCATGAGAGAGGGCGAGTCAGGTCAAGAATTGAGTCAGCACTACGGGGTGGTCGTCACATGGTCAGACAAAATGCAAATAAATTATTTAAAACCACAACTGCAGCAGTATGTTGAAGGAAACATCACTGATTCTACAGTTTGTGTTGATGAGCCGTCCTTTAAATCTGTAAAAACACTTTAGTTTGATAGGTTTGGAGGTGAAAACGCATGATGGGGTTACGTCAGGGTACGTCAAGAGGAGATACTCTCGTTGCATTATGGGAAATGTAGGATTCTGGAGCTTGAACCATACTCAGGTCAATAGAATCAGCCTTTGTCTTCTGAGTGGACATGAAACACTAAATAACTTTAAATAAGTTAAACTAAAAGAAGCAAGATTTCCTTTGTCGTTTTAAAAAAAAATCTTCTATAACTTATGTAATGCAGCTGCTCTGAAGTTAACCTTCACATTAAACATTCACTGAAATCTTTATTAGAGCAAAAGCAACATTATACTTAATCCTTATTCTAAGCTTGAGTCCTTTTGGGAAGTGATGCAATGGTTGTGAAGGTCGATGTGACTCCACATCACTTTCGTCAGCTTTTCTTTCCGGCTCCAGACGCTGCTGTTCAACAGGCAGGTTTAAAGGTCGACTGCATCAGGACAGTTATAGTTTGTTCCCATAAAGGTGACATGGAGCAGGAAGGTGAAGCCGCCCCCCCCCCCCCCCCCCCCACCTGCTCAAAACTACAAAGAAGAAAAATGTAAACCCTGCAGAGAGTTGATGGAAGAGTCCAGTTTTATCTCCCATATCACGTTTGTGCATCTTCTGCTACATTTGCTGCATTTTCTGAAAATCCGGTCTAATAATTTGATAAATCTCTCTGTCTGTGACTCGCACATCTTAGGACTCGTTCAACTTATCGGCTTCACAGTTCATTGGTGCATTATTAAGGGCTCAAAGAATTGCAGTGTCAAATTTGTTGGGATTTGGACACATGACCAAGCAAACAGCCAATTCCAAACTGGCAGGTTTAGAACAGGCGCTGCACTAGTTATTACAATGACAAATAAAATATATATTTTCAACCATTCAACCACTCCCAACATCACTTTATGTTTCCCTGTAATTATTTCAAGGATCACAAGCTCCAAACATGGATCTCTAACATATTAAATAAATATTTCAGCTTATAAAACGAGATAATAGATCAATGTTACATTGGAGATGTTGAGTGTTTGGAGTTTGACCCGACAACAATGACATTCTACAAATTGGGACGATAAAAGCGTGAACATGGATCCACAGAACAAAGCAACATCAACCTTTTTGAAGCTTCACATTGTTGTTCACATGGATTCACAAGGACACGACGAGGTTTGAATGGTGCATTTCTCTCTGTGTGCAGCTGCCACCTAGAAAGATGAACCTCATAATGGATGAAGAGGGACTTCATGATGCAACAGTAGCATTTAGAATGTCCTGACATGATTCCTTGAGCTTCACATTCTGCACACAGACACTCAAACCAAGGCCAGAATCACAAAGTGACATTCTCTGCACTTGCTTTGCAACACTACAAGTTCTTGTTTTCCTTCCTCAAACATAAAGGGTTTCCCTCCAGACATGATTTCATGCTTGGACCGAGCTGTGCTGTTTGACAGGAGCGCCATTTGTCGTCCTCTCCCTTTGTTTCTTTGTTGACAGAGTTGTCACAGTTCACTGTAGGTCGTTTAGCTTCACACTCGTCACCCGTCACCTCAGACGCCGCTCGCACGCTTTAAGAATCGTGCCACTTTAAGAGGCGGATGCCAGAGTTGAATGAAAAAATAATTTTAGTCAGCTGAACATCTCGCTGCCAGTTTGAAGCCGCTGCTCACAGAAGGCAGACGTCAATCAGAGCCGAAGAAAACAGTCCAATTTACTCCAGCACGCTGTGAGGGGAGAACGAGGGATCAATAAACCATCAGGCGCTGGATAACACAACCCTGCACTTCAAAATCCTTCCCCTCGGTCGTCTTCTTACCTTCTTTTCATCTCCCGTCTTTTAACACGAGCAGAATTAGGCGAGAATAGGAACCTGCTGATTTTCTACTTTGCATCAAGGCACCACTCGGTTGTGGTGGTTAATGGGCAGCAGCCATTTTATGTTCACATTGTGATGGTGAAGAAGATCAATCGGAGCCGTTTCTGAACTTCAAACATTGACAATGACGTGTTCAGACGACTGGAAGTGAGGAGAAGATCAACACTGGTTTTAATCCAATCACCAGTGGGTGCAGGTGATGCAGTGTTAATGATATAAGTCTGTTATGAATCCAAATCAACGAGGAAACAAACAGAAGGAATATCAGTGAATTAAAATATCAAGATCCTTAGTCTCTACATGTTGTCATACTACTTATTTACATTACTAAATATGTTATGGATGAAATCTAAGACTATTTCCTGTCCACCACATCTTAGATAAATGTTACGACTGTCCTGACCAGTTTCAGGTCGGACCCATCGGTCAGATTGGGTAAATATGAGCTTGCTGATTGCTCAGATTTCCAGGCTTCTGGGTTTGAACAGTGAGTTCAGTAAATGTATTATCAAGTAATTCAAATATTGACCTTAAAAATGATGTAGAGAGAGGACATGTCTAGATTAAAGTGTATAATTGATGGTTTGCTCTTCACAACTCCTCTTAAATTCACTTGTTTGCCTCCCATTCATTTGTATTACAACCTTAATGATTGCTGGGAGGGATTTTCACTGATCTCCTTGGTAAATTTAATATCCAGCCCCTCTGTTCGTCGTCATACAGAAATGATTCATCCAACAGTCTGTGTTTATCTCTGTCTTTAGTCAGCTATAAAACAAACATACGTATCTATAACAAATATAGAATAGTGTTTAAATGAGCTTAATGCAGGAAATACTGCAGTGGTTCTGTTAACACAGCTGCAGATTGTTTCACATGGAAACACGATGCTTTCCTTTGCTGGTGTCGCAGTCTCTCCGTTTTATTAATTGCCTTTAAAAAAGGGTCCAGCTCAACAAAATATACCAAAACACAATTCAAGTCATATTTCATCAAGCGCTAACAATTACCAACAAAACACTGATTAGCCAATAATCAGTGAAACGCGTTGATGTGGTGATTGTGTTGCACCGATACTCGAGAAGTGATCAACACAATGTGCACCATGTTTACACAGCCGCTGCTTCCTCCTTCCCTCTTTTCTTTCCTCCGTGTACATGCATGTGCACCAACACACGGACGCGTTTGATCGGGTCAAAGTGTGACAGTCCTGCTGGCGGACAAGCAGCGGTGTCCTTCGTGGATCACGTACTTCCAGAGTGGCAGACTTGCAGGCGGACCGTCGGCCTGCCAGCTCGCCAGCCTGGAGGCCGAGCTAAGTGATATCAAAAGGTCTCTGGCAGGCTGCTCCTGGCCTCATTGGTTGGCCCCGAGAGCAGGAGTAGCGACCAGAGGCAGAGGGACGACACAGAAGAAAGGCTACAAGGCAACGGGAGTATTGCTGCATCAGATTCTAGGTTTTGACATTAAGAAATTAGAAATTTACAGACACAGCAAAAAGCCATAAAGGTTCATCCATCCCTCCAACAGTTATCCTTTATCGTTTGAGGGTTGCAGAGGGAGGTGGAGCCAATCCAGTCTGACACCGGGCGAGATGAGGAACACACACTGGACATATCGTCAGCAGATCACACACACACACACACACACACACACACACACACACACACACACACACACACACACACACACACACACACACACACACACACACACACACACACAGTGAATTTAGAGTCTGCAATTAACCTAACCTCAATCTGCCACACAGAGAGGCCCAACCTTCTTTATGTATTCAATTTCAGGGAGCGATTCTGACCAGAAGAACAAAGAGGGAGAGGAAAGTTTGAGGTCAGGACCCTGCAGACCTTTCAAGTTCCACCGAACTCAAACGATGCCTCACTTTGAGACGGGAACTTTTGCTGCGAAATTGAAAGTATAGTACCAAATCCAATTATTGTGCTGTAGCATCAAGATTTGCCTTTTTTCGGATCCAAGGGCCCAAACACAAACAGATCAAAACAGCAGCACATCAAAGGTTACCAAACATGTGTGAACAAGAGCGCTCAATACTTGGAGCCGTGCGGTTCAAATAAAAACCCTGTAAGAGATAAAGGTACTTTATTATTAGTCACACAGTCGGGACTTGTGGAATCCATTCCTTGTGTGGATGTAGAAGAGCGGCGCCGGAACTAATACCTGACGTATGAGTTTCAGATTAAACTTAAACATCTGAGCTTCAGCACATCATCGGGGGGAGCGGCTGTCCTCACCTGACAGGAAGTGCAGCCGGAGAGTGATCGCTCGCAATTAACTGGACTGCAGTCAAACTTTCTCCCTGATTAACCGAGTTGTCTCAGACTTTATATGGAAACGAGTGAGACCCGAGTTAATTGAGGGAAAGAAATTAATTGGAGGTGACATGTCGCCCTGTGTGAAAAGTACACACCTACGATGGCTTGGTCATTTAATGGGCTAAAACTTGGTGTCACTTCCTGAGCTGTGTCACATAGGGGCAAACAGATTTTAGTTGCCAGTTATTATAATTGCATTTTATATATTTTAAAACTGCAACACTTTTGGGTGAATTTTCTGCAGAATGAGTAAACGAACAAGCAACTGTGAAACTGGTTGTAGCAGCGGTTGCTTTCTGCGCCTGTGGTGTGATAATTAAAATGATGAACTCGATATTTACATAACGGTCATGCGCCACATTCAAAGCAGATGATCACTTATTTATTTAATACACAGGCTGTGTATTAATTGGCAGCACACTGTTTGAGCCATCTGATGGTGCATCCTGGAGATGTTTGTGAACATCCCATAACCCATGCATGAAGCATCAGATGGTTGTATTCCTCAAACAGATGTTTCATCCAGAACAGCTGCACTTCAAACTCTTACCTCCGGAGATGATGGAAATATAACTTTTGACAATTGCACTCTGTTGGTACTGTTTTTCTAATAACACTTAGTTGAAATCAAACTTGTTAGCTCAGTTATAATGGTTTTCAGTTGAATTGGTTAAATAAATAATATGATTCAACAAAGGATTTGGGTTCGAACATGTATAATCAACCCTAAAAATATCGATGCAATTCTTAGAATACAGTTTCATCTCCGTTCCTTTCATGAAGGATGATGCTGCATTTCCTCAGCAAACAGGGACAACAAACCAAACCCTGAATCACAGCGTTTATCCGGAGCATTTAAAGGATTCCACGAGCTTTCATTATGGCTGCCAGTTAAATACTTCTGGTTCACTTCACTCAGTTTGGAGCCTCCCTAATCAAAAAGGACTTTCCGGAGGCACCGCAGGCTGCTTAGCAAACAACCCCTCCATAAACAAAAGGTCAAAACACACACAGTCTGTCCTCCTTTCATTTTTTACCCCACTTATCGCTGCGGAATCATTTGAAGTTGGAGCTCCCCATCTGCAGCTCCCCCATCGCAACAGCAGTGTCACCTGCAATTTCCTTATTTATCCAAAGCAAGGGCAATTCTTCATTCTTTCTCCAGGGGGAACAAGGAAGTGAAACGCACACGTGCACAAATATCTGGGTGCAACACAGGTTCTGCATCTATACTGTATATACATGTGCACGTGTGAATGAAGAAGCACACAACTCCACACCACAACTGAGTGTGACAGGATCACGACATACTAAATGTTAAAAGCATATTAAAAAAAACGAATCTAATTTCTGTTGGTTATTGTCAGACACATTGTTTATAATCTGCGGTGCTGCTACACTTGCATTAAAAATAATCCCATTTCTCAAATCCACTTTGTCGTTACTGCCCGACTTGGAGAAGCCACAGCTGTTTGTGTGCGGCAGGGTTGTAGCTGCGACGTCAGACACATGGTGGGCACGGTGGTGTGAGGATATCATTACTGCACAGCATGATCCAATAAAGATAACGGCACCGCACCCTCTCTCGCTCGCTCACACGCTGCCTCTCTCTCTTGTCTCATACGCACTCCTCTACAGCTGTCCAATAAATATCCACCAAATCACCTCCGCTGATACCGGGGGTCTTTTGAGATAAGAGCACCAGTCTGTGATGGGCTGTATTTTGTTTTTTACATCCCTCCATGGGAGATTTGTTTGGTTTAGTTTGATAAAAAAAACAAAAAGGGGATGAACAGGTAAAGAATTCCAGGAATTATTCAGTGAAAGCTTACAGAGTTTTGAATGGATGGATTTGCAGGGAGGCAGCCGGCATGATCACTTTGTTTTTCTGCCACGCTGAGAGACGACTCTCTCCCACCCAACTCTGGAGTCAGATCAATGGGAGACGGACAGCGTGGCCCAACTGGTCAATAGAGCGAGGGACGGGTGGGGGAGAAAAGAAAGCGAAAAGGCAGTGGGGTTGGGAGGGTTTGGGAAAGCAGATGAGAGAGAGGAGATGGAATTTACGGGAATCATCCCCCCAGTTAAGTAAAGGTTCAGAGGCTGGAAAATTCAATCTAATGCTTGTGTATGTTTCCTTACTTGTGTGTGTGTGTGTGCACGTGAGCATCTGTTTGTGTGTGTGTTAGTTCTCAGGGGTGTTGCCGAGCTAAGCCATGGCAGCCACTGCATTGCAGATACTTGGCCTGGCGTGGCATGGCACAGATAGATGTGTGTGTGAACAGGCCCCCCCGCTCCGACCGTACGGCCAAACAAAACAAAATGGCAGCGTTTCAAGATAGCTCCGCCATCAACAACGGTGCTAATCATGGAAATCTGATACTACCTGTTTTTTTTTTTACCCCGCTCTCCTCCCTTTGCCCACATAAACACACTCCGGTGGCTCGTTTTAAAAACACACCTGCTCGGGGCAGATAGGCCCGCGACCACTGCTAATCTGCCCGTGTGTCAGTCAGCCCGGCCTGGCCCGTAAAGTCCCTCCACTTCTTTCTGTCCTCTGCTCAGATTGCGTGCCCGGGATACCTCCAGGGTTCGCCAAATAAATAGCGCCGAGTATCAGGCCTCATCCCGTCCCCTGGCCATCTGGCTCTATAGTGGAGAAATTCATTACTCTCCAGGTGATAGCTCCAGCAACACTTTCTCTGGATTGGCTTTGTGTCCCTGCAGGCTGCATTCTGACACTGGAGATTATAATCACCAACTGGCTGCTAATGTGAATGTGAACGCTGCTGCTGCTGCTGCTGCTCATACTAATAATTCCTGTCCTGCTCTTATTATTACTTCCACCATCTCTAGAGCAACTGCAAGTCACTACTCTGCTACTGCAGGACAGTGCTGATGAAAGTACTAACTTTGGGCTTTTATATCGTCATCAAAGCTGCTGTCAGACCTGCACTGAACTCGGGATCCTCTCCTGAAGTCCTCCAAAGGGGAGAGAACATAAATGTCAGAGTGAGTTTCTCCTGCCAGTCCCCTGGTAAACAAGTCATAGTGAGTCCATGCACCATACGTGGAAGACAAAGACGGAGATGTGAAGTTAGAAAGACACGATTCAGGAGCTGTTGGTGATAAGAACAGACGCTGCAGAAACCACTGCTTGAACACTCTCGAGATTTGTTGTGTGGAAAAAGTTAGGACAACATTGTGTGGACACTTTCTGGCCTTCATGTCCAAAGTCTGCTCATCTAATGAATCTTTATCAAGTTGATTATGCTTCAGAACTCAGTGAATCCTGAGCACTTTTGTTAACTATAGAAAAACAATTGTCTTTGCTTTCAGAATCTAATTCGTCGTTTTTTAAACTGTCAGCCCATGATTTTGCACGTGGGCTCGTCAGTCGGATCCATTATTCATCCCTGCTAAACTGCTTTTTTGGAAAGGTGCTATGAAAATAAAGTTTCTTGGCTTAAGTTTCTTACATTTATGATTAATTTATCACCTTTTCCTCCTGAGTATTTGTTACAGGATGACGGGTCTAGTCAGAAAAAAAGCCTCATCACACATGCAGGACTGGATTGTATTCAGGTCAAGTGACTCTCAGCAACACTTCATTCTGCAGACGAAGGCACTTCCACAATCAGACAACATTGTGTTGTATATCATGTCGGATCTTCCTCACCCGCCCTCGCTCGCCTGCTCACAGTAATTTTAATTTTAGAATGCAGATGAAGCCACTACACCAGACGCCAGGGAACCTTGCAGAGGTCACACTCTATCCTGAGCAGACAGAGGTCACGCCCAGAGGTTTCTGCAGCGACAACTTCATGAATACCAGTGTAATTGTCCCTGTTTGTTCCATCGCTTTCCACTTCCAAGACAACTGTTACAGTCTGCATTCCCTCATGGAAATACATTCAAATTTATACAGCATTAAACCCTGCTTACTGTGATCTATTTGACCAAGCTAAATCCAGGTAAACCCAACGTCCACACTGCACAGTCTCCACGGACACAAAGCAAAAAAGAAATGACAGAATATAATCCCACAGCCAGCAGCTGCGGTTCCTGCTTCCAGTGCTCCATCACTTGATTTTCCACCGGGCTCAGTCACATTACAGCAATATCTCTTTATCATGTCACCCAGCAGTATAAGAAGCAGTACCTATAATAAGACTATCTATATGTTGGCACGGCCCATACCTCTGTCCTATCTGACAGCTTAATCTCAATAATGTTCACATTTATTTACTGAACTCTTTACATCCGGGATGTGGCCACATTTCACACTCTTTGACCGTGGCAGCAGGTAGTAAAACACGGAGTTTAATCCCCGTGGTTGGAAATAACTACCCCCGTCACATACGTTTGTTACTCCCTCCGTTTAGATGCCGCAGCAGGTGAAACACTATTCATACATTGTGCCGTTCCACCACAGAGCCATAAACTTTATTCTCTATAGGTCGATGATTGATGTGCGGGTCATAGAGTACATGTCCAGGTTTATGGGTAACTGATTAATACCCTTATAATTAAAAGTGCTGCTATGGCAACGAGTAAGAGGCAGGTTAAATATGTTCCATTTCACTTTTACATGCTTTCCTTAATCAGGTTGGAACAATTGTAAAGATTATCTAGGATCCTGATCCTGTAAAAGCCTGTGAGTCTTATGTGAAAGCTCATTAGAGAACTCGCACGGCAATTTAATGGGATCTTTAATCAAGTTGTATTTCAGAACCATCAGTGTTGGAACTTCTGACTTGATTTCATCAGACATTCAAACTAAGTTGATAAAATGAAAAAGGTTATTTCTCCCAAGAGACTCGGAGAAAATCCAAGTATTGATCCTCTGATGTGGCCTCTGTGTGTGTGTGTGTGTGTGTGTGTGTGTGTGTGTGTGTGTGTGTGTGTGTGTGTGTGTGTGTGTGTGTGTGTGTGTGTGTGTGTGTGTGTGTGTGCACCTGATAGGAACAAATAGTCACAGTGCAACATGCAAATACAGAAGGAGAGAGGGATCATTAAGAGTGTTGCACCACAGGTTCGAGTTTTTCCACCACCTCAGCAACTATGATCCGTACGAGGTCCCTGCGAGTAAACCACTTAACCTGCGCTTGGTGCAGTGGAGCTGCAGTGGAGCGGTGAGGTTACTCTGGGCAGCTCGAGGTGGGGAAGCTGTCTGATGCTGAAAGGGAGCAGCTGTGCTCGGCAAACTCTTTCTATCAAAGGTCATCAAGATGCTTCTCTTACAACGACAAGCTTTTTCGATTAAAGTAAACTTCTTATCTGCCCTTCGCATCAGTATCCCCTCCCGTTTTTTCCTGTGTCGTGCAGCTGCTTTGTGCGTTAAATATGTACATCAGCGACAAGACAGTTATTTCTATTCTCAATACAAGGTTCTCTCTTTCTACTCTTAGTGCAAGAGAAGGGATTCTTTGAGATTCTCGTTTTTTTGTCCTGAAAATCTATGTATTTATCAACTTTTTCACCCTTGTCACCTAAAAATACACGATGCCACTTATGCAAGTCATTACAAAATACTAATCTTAACTATTCATACACCATCAAACATCCGTAGCTCTACATGCAGGAGGTTTTCAAAGTGAATAAAAGGCACATTTCCTGCACATCATTCACATCACAAGTTTTACAAGATGCTTTAAATATGTAATCCACACACAGCAAGACACAGATTTATGGGCACACTGCCACATCTGTACCCACACACACACACAGACACACACACAGACACACACAGACACACACACAGACACACACACACCACCCTGCTTACATGGAATGCAGAGTGAGTTTCTTAATTAAGTCGAGAAGAAGCTATTACTTTTGGGACAGACTCGATTGGCCTCGCTCTGTGGCACCAATGGCTCTGGGCTTCTAATCACATCATACAGAGAGAGAGACATGGAGAGAGACAGAGAGATGAGACAACAATTAGTCGTCTCTGTAGGACGTCATGCCATGGATGTGATCTCTGTGTGTTGGAAAGATCATGGAAATGCGAAAATGATGGAAATGTTTCCAGGGGTCCCAAAAGCAGGTTCATCACTTTATGTCCAGTGTCATTTCCACTATGTTCACTAGTGCGTTTCTGTATTTGTATTTGTTGTGACTCTTTGCAGCGCATGTGTCGTCAACTTGATGAAGTTTGTTTTCTATTTGCACGTATTTTGTTCATTTGCAGCACGTTGAGCTCTCTCGGCCACCGTACTTAATCATGTAATTAGCAACAGATGACTATGATGTATTTCCTTTCCTTTTTTAACCCCTTGGGCTTTTAGCACATGGGCAGATGAACTAACACAACATTTAGTTTTGGCTGTTAACACACTAAGCAGATGTCTTGAAGTGACTCTTTTGTCCCCCTGGTGGTTGTGAAGTCCGATGTTAACTCTCCTTTGAGCTTGATGAAAGTATCTGTCTCTGTGAACCTTCGCTCCGACAGGTTGGTGGCAACAGAAGTTCAAGTTAAGCTCCGCCCACCTTCAACCTGAGTCTAATCAGAATAACACCTGTGTTTGTACAGAGCTCTGTGATTGGTCGAGCTTCGGTCTGACACTTTGTGACCAAAGAGCTCCGCGCTGACCTCAACATTTATATAATTATCTCTGACTAAACTTTAGCCTGAACCGCTAACACACACTTGACATTTCCAGCCCACAGAGAAGGTTGGAGACATGTGGTTCAGTGTTGATTCACTTTGAAATGTAATTAATGAAGCTCGGTGTGAGGAGGAGCCCTGAGGTGTGGGCAGAGGCTCCGAGGGGCACATGAACTTTACCTGGGTATTTCCAGTCTGAGCTATTTTAGCTTTTACTTGCAAATTTAGTTGGAATCACTAATTAATGAGCTATTTGCACATGGTCAGATTTGGAAATAGGGCACGGTGCATGGTTCAGAGTGTATTCTGCTACTTTTAGTTAAGTAAAATGAAGACTACTGTACTTTTTACAGTGCAACTTTACTTGAAACATACTGCATGCTGTGAGTTACATAATGCATATTTTTAATATTCAGTAAATACATCTGGGACAGTGTCTTTTTTTTAAGTCTCAGCTACAAACATACTTTTTACGGAGAGGGCATGTTCCAGAATATACTATTATTATAATGATTATTATTATGAAACAAGCACAATTTGAGAAATAATCCTTGAAGCAAAACCTAAAGTTCTAACCGAGGCAACTAAAACAACATGTCTCGTAGTAATTGGTTTATTTCTGAAGTTTGCACACTCACCGTGGATTGTTCTCGGCCTTCAAAGTGCACAACACTAAAATCAGAATTGCTCAGCTTGCATCAGAAAGGCTTTACACTTTAAACAGGCTTTCAGCTGTCGTGTGGCAACAGCAAAACATAACTAGCACTTTCCTTTAGAACCAGCAGCTAACACTTGGAATCCCATCAGACACGGGGCATCAGCTGAGTTGCACACTGCACGCCCGGGTCACTGAGAGGCCACTATGAGTTATAAAGGTTTATTAAGTGCTGGAGGAAACAGAAAGTTAGCAGAGTTGTGCAACATTCAGCTTTTTACACTGTGATTGTCTAAGCTAACGTGGACACTGCTGCCTCTAATCTCATTTATCCAGCAGCCAGTGGAGGTGCAATGCGATGCTCAGTGTTTTTTTGTGTGTGTGGCACGTTTGCGTTGATATTAACACATTGATTTGGTGTCAATCGACAGTAAACAATACTCATAACATCTGCAAACCATGATTTTGGTTTCCTCTGGGCCGGGGCCTCGGCACAACACGAGGCCGGAGGAAAAACAAACATGACAGCGAGTAAATTCTGTTTTCCACGGAGCCCAAATTCTATAAAACCCACCACACCCTGCTCACAAACACAGCAACATAATATTGTAGCCTAAGGGCGAAATAAAATATATTCAAGCACAGTGAAATAAACACATAGCGGCTTCCACTCCCTCCTCACATCCACCTACCTACAGCTGCCTCATATCTCAGAAGAGGTAGAACGTTGAGCTTCCATCTCTGTCTGCTTTTCTTATTTCTCCTTCTTGTCTCAATTTCTTGCAACTTGTTTCTTTATCTAACCCTTGGTCTCTTTCTCTCTCCCTCTCTTTGACCATCTATCATTCATTTACTCTCTATATTTACTCTTCTTCTTCCTGTGCTTTACTCTCTCTCGCTCTCACTTTCTCCTGAACAGAATTATAAATCAAAAAGCAGAGATGCCCAGAGCCAACACTCTCTCTCTCACACACACACACACACACGCACTCACAATCAATACAAATAAGAGCAGAGGAGCAATGTGATACAGCAGCACAGATGTGTACATGAGTAGACAAAACAAACAGGCACATATTTGCTCGCTTTCTGTTGCTCTGATGACTCCCAGCTCACGATAAGAGAAGAATCGGGCCAAACATCTGACCGTGTTGTTGGGTCTCTGAAGCGAAAGAAAGGTTTCGAGGAAAAGAACAAGGTGGCGGACTTTTTCTCCGCTATTTTCAAATCGGGAAAAGACGAAAGTTCAGAGTGTTTATGAATAACTCAACACAGAATAACGTGTCCATGAGGCAGTTTCCATTTTCTAAAAGCACCAGCATCTTTCTGAATGAGCGACAGATGCATCATCTTAATACAGTCTATAAAATTCACTGAAGCAACGGTTTGGCACGGCGACCGCTCTGCGTGGTCAGACAACAGACAGATGTCATTTTGAGTACACTTACAGGAAGTAGGTCATTCGGATGCAGCACAACGCACAGTTTTATAGCGACAACAGCCAATTCAAATTGTGTGGTTAACAAGGTTTGGGAGTTTTTGGAGAGCAGCTGAGTCACAGTATCATCTCAACTTCTGCTGATTGGTCGAGTGAGTCTGTGGGATCAAGCCTTACAGGAGTCACGAGTAGAACACAGTCACACAGCGGGGATACTAGTCAGAAGTCAGTCAGAGCACATTGACCTATGATGACACACTGTGTCATACCAGCCACAAAACAGCCGTCACGTCTTCCTCCCTCCCTTCATCTCACTTTCCCTCTGTTGCGTCTCTCTATACCTCCCTGTCTCTCTTTGTCTGTCACTCTCCCGATGCCTCAGTCTCTCTGCGTCTGTCACACTTTGTCAATACGTCTTCTTTCACCAGCCACTCTTGGCAAAACTCTCTGCACTCGATGTCATCTCCCTCCCTCCTCCTCCTCCTCCTCCGTCTCCTCCTCCTCCTCCTCCTCCTCCATTTTCCAGCCATGCCTGCAAATGCAATAAACGTCCAAGAATCCACGAGGAGCTCTCCGGCGGCCATAACTTCCTGCTTTATCGCCCAGACTGCAGCCATGAGCGCGGACACACTCCCACACCACACAGACACACAAAATGATGAAATTAACGATCTATGTAGAGCTATCAGTGTATACAAATATCCACCTGATACTCCTGAGTCCTCCTCCGCTCTGTCTTTACTCCTCTTAATGTATTAAGAAAGAATACAAGGGGGTTAAGTGCACACACACACACACACACACACACACACACACACACACACACACACCCACACACACACACACACACGCACACACGCACACACACACACACACACACACACCTTTGCTCTCAGCCAGCAAAGGGAGGAACCAGGTGGAGGAGATCCATCACAGTGACAGAGGAGTGCTGCAGCCAGCAGAACAGCCGTGTGTGGCTCTGTCTTTGCCTTTGGAGACGACCTTGTCCGTCACTCATTCACACAGGCACGATTAACATATGCTGATCAGAGTGCAGAGATATTATCATGACAAAGAGGAAGAAGAAAAACCCAGAAGAATTGTTACATGAGAATGGTGGTTTTGTAACTTGAACTGAAAGGACTTTAAGATGAACATAAAATATTATAATTTAATCCACATGTCACAGTACCGCTCTGATCAATACTTCAACATGCTTTGATTTGGTTGAAAGCTGGAAACAGTGCACGTGTTTCCATCCCCATTGTCCTCAAGTGTACGTCACCATCAGAGGGTTTTGCACGACGCACACGGGAAGTAAACAGTAGAAGCACGATGGCAGATCTCATTGATAAGCTGTTCTGTTATTGCAGATATTTGTATTTAACCATGTTTGGGCTCTGAACAGCTTTAGTTTTAATAATATTCTGACACATCCATGATCTTCACTGTTCAAACGTCCTGTCAACGGAATGAAAAGTCCTCCCTGTGGTGTGTTATCCAGGATACGAGGTCATGCTGTTCTCCCTTCAGGCAGCAGAGTGGTAAAGACGAGATTACCTGTAAAAAATGGACCTGCTCCGGTTCTGAAAAGGTTAATGAGGTAATTCAACCGGCAGATTGCCACGACAGCAGCTTCACTGTTGCGGGCACATCAACACTGAGCAGATTGAACGACTTTCCGTATCCCCGACCCAACGCGATGGGTTCCCGACACATTCATCAAACGGCGTGAAGAACACACTTATCTGCATAGTGAAGGAAACATGAAGGATGGATTAGATGCAGGCGCCGTTTGATTTAGCCCGAGAACACTTCACTCCACCATCCACTAGGTCTCTCTGTCTCTCGGCTGATTCTACCTCCCCTGCCCCGTTTTCTTTTCCCCCCGTTATCAGCTGAGGTGGCAGAAGTGATGCCAACCACCAGATATGCTCTGAAACACACACTCGGTAAAGTCCTCGACTAGAAGCCTCCGCTGGGAAACCCTGCGGAGCCCTGGAAGTGAAACGTCCACACCGGGACATGAGAAGTGGGACAGATGGAGGGAGAAGACCGATGAGCTATTTTCTCTGTTGACGTCCAGAGACTCAACATTCATTTAGTTAAGTTTGTTAACTTACATGGTCGTGAGCCATTTTCTGGATCTAAATGTCATTGATAATGACTTTTATCCCCTAAAAGGATCGTGTGCACTGGAAGCTTTTCTTAGGTGACATGAGTAAAAGGTCATAACAGAAAGCAGAGTCGTGTCTACTAAGTGCATACGGGCAAAATCGTACACTCAAGGGCACAAAGTCTGACATCGTGATGCGTGTCACAGAGAAACGTGGCGAGGGTTATGGCTTTCAAAGGCATTTCCTCAAGAAATCAAATCACACATGAACACTTTAGCCAATATCAGTGTCGAATGAAGCCGCACACATCTGGATCCTTGACAGGAGACACGTCCAGCTGTGAAGAGGAGCGGTGCCGTAGATTTCCACAGTGAAATCAATGCAGGTGAGTTGTATTTGCATGTCATGAAAGCAGCCCCACTGCATGAAGATTGTGTATTTGCTGACGGCACCGAGGATATCATTTCAGAGGCCACTGCTTGCTGGGGTGGAAAATCACTGTTAGAAATTTCACACCGAGAAGCAAGATAAACACACGGGCATCAATCCATTACCTCTTCTTTGGGGGATATTCGTGCCCCCTCTCTCTCTCAGCGGTGAACTGGAGGTATCATTCATCTCATAGCACGAGCGAGCGCCTCATATTTTTTTTCCGCATATCAAGCTTTTCGGAGCGTATCTGATTTCTGGGGAGAATTCGTGTCCCAGCGCTCGATCTCTCCACCGCTGTCTCTCAGGATCTCACTTCCATCTCCACAAATAAATAAGAGATGAGACCATGATTGCTATTATTTGTAAAGTGGGCATGGTGATGGATGGGTTACAAATCAATGAAATACTAACTTGACAACGGTACATGAACCTTTCTGCTTTGAGTACAAAAAGATAGACTTTCAAAAATACCTTGTTTTGTGTAACAGTATTTTTAAAGGACACATCCTTCAGACACAGGAAGATTTGCCTGGAATTAGAAACACGACAGAGGAGACCAAGATCATTTTTTCTTGCACAAAGATTCAGGGATCTCTGAAGGCTAATGGATGCATTTCAAATTAATCTTTTATTGGACTTTTGAAAACTATTGTTAATCTTTTCTGTAAATATGTGAATCTGCTGTGATCTGCTTCACCAGGCAGCGAATCCTTGGTCAGATATGATTTAAAAGCTGCAGACTGCAGTTCTGACCTTCTGTCCACGGTGGTGCTGCTGTGCCAAGTTAAGGCTTTAGGTCACAACTTCAGTTCAGTTCATTTCCTCTGCACCAAAGAAAACACATTGTTCTGTTTTAGTTCTTGGCCTTTGTCTTCAAGTCCAGAAGAAAACCTGCGTCAGCACAACATCCTGGAGAGACTAACGGTGTGGGGGGGGACATTTAAACCTCTAATCAAAAATATGAGAACTGTTTCCATTAAATAAGGATGGAAATAAGTGGTTGGTGCTTTTCACTCATTCTTTAATTAGGAGCTGCCAGAATGCACAGAGCACGACGTGCAACACACACATTTTAACCTCATTTTACATCTTCTGTTTTGGTTTGGTTTGCTTGGAAGTAGAATATGTTCTCTGTGGAACTATTCAATTAAAAGTATTGTAATGACTGGTCATTAAAAAAAAGTATTATCAGTAATTGTAACAGGTAGAGCGCCCTCTACTGGAGCTGCTACATCACAATAATTTTGGCATTTTAACAAGATTATTTTTGCAGGCGTCTGAAAAGCAAATTATGCCGAGACATTATCAACAAGAGTCTCTTGTGGCACAAAGGCTTGTGTCAGGCTTTAGCATGTGTGCACTCAAACCCTGCCACCCACCCACGCACACACACACACACACACACACACACACACACACACACACACACACACACACACACACAGAGAGAAACATATCTGATAAGATTTAATTGCATATTGTCCACCATGCTGTCCCTTGCAGAACATGAGACGCTCTGTCTCTGTCTGGTATCTCTCAGTTCATCTTTCATACCAGTGAAGCCACAACACACCAACATTTCTTCATCTGTTCTGATACAGATCATCGTCTTGTTCAAAAACCAGAGTCAAACCACAACGTAAAGCTTAAACCTTAATAGATTGACATTTGTATTTCTATTTTTTGGGATGAATTGATGAACCACTTAGTCCATAGTTATTCTTTTTACCAAACACTTTTCAAGAAAGTGTTATCCTCACGCACTCAACCGAAAATTGGCACTTAAAGATAGAAACACACACACACACACACACACACACACACACACACACACACACACACACACAAACACAAACACACACACACTCGCTCAGAGGAGAACAAAAAGAGACCAAAGAGAGGGTGTTAGTTCTTGTTCCTCTTATTTCTCTGCAGCAGGGTGTCACATGAAAGCTGCCTCCCCACACTGCACACGACATAAAACACACAACCCCACTCACACACAGGATAACAATCCCCACCATTCATCCCCAAAACCATTCAAAGCCAAATTACAGCTGTGATTCTGTTGTATTTGGACTAAAGAGCTCATATGGAGTTTTGTTTATTCTGTTTCACTTATCATAATTAAAGCTCACCAGCTGATTCAACTTCTCCTAAGCAGCCATGATTGATTTCCTCTATCTGCCCTCCTCTCACTCTGACTATAATAAATTGGCCCGAGAACGATAGAGGGACGGATAGAAACAGAAGAAACTATGAAGAGATAGGAAGCGTTCATCCGTGGACAAAATGAGAAGGAGGAGCAGCGTCTCTGAACGACCCTGAGAGCCACATACGTGTCTGATGGAAATGACATGTGCAGGCGTGTGGAAGAAAGGATGGAAAGGCGGACGAGGGGGGGGGGAGTGGAGGTGTGGGAGTGAATCATGTTGTGCTTTTCTCAGAAGTCAAAAGCCCCTGAGCAGACTGGAAGAGGCAGTCAATGGCCATTGGCAGCGCGTGGAAATGGATCTAAAATTAATTGTGTCTGTTTGCAGCTTTTCTTCCCGAGGATCTGGGTCGACTCCGGAAGGCCGAGCACGCAAGTGTGCCACGATCAATGATCAATGCCCTGAGATGTGTTTGCTGCATTTTGCTGATCCCGTTGCCAGTTAGTCGTTTGATAAGCTGGTCAATAATCGGTAGTGTTTTTCTCTTGCCTTCCTCCGAGCACTAAATCTTCATCTAATACAATTTGAAATGTGTTTGCGACCCGGCATTAGCCTAATTGTAGCGGGAGAGAGGATTTGTGGAGGATTTAGGGAAAATCTTTGCCCGCAAATTAGTTGACAGGTGCAAGATTCTTTTAGTTCGCTGGAGTCAGCAGCATTCCACTCTGAATCCTTATTATCTGATAATAGCATTCGGAGAGGAGAGGGGAGAAAATAGATCATGCCAAAAGTAAAGTAGAACAAAGCCAAAGAAAGTAGAACAAAACAGAAATCCAAAAACTGCTGCAGGTTCTCATCAAGAATTCATCCTGACGAGGTTATGACAAACTGGTATTTCAGACATATTCTACCCAGTTTTTGTTATTGGTCGTGAAGCTCCAGGTGAAGGTGAAGTGTGTGACTCCTCAGACCACAGGACAAACCCTATATACCATCAGGTGTTTGTAGGAAAAAGCTCCGGGACATTAACTTCCTTCTCTCCGGAAGAGAAAGGTTACCTCCCCTGAATTTTCATACCCATGTTTCCTCCCAAATAAAACTTCCTCCCGAGCGTCTGTGGTGGCGTCTGTGGTGGTTTCTTCTTCTATTTGCTGGTAAATAGAATCTCCTCTTTTTTTTTTATCTGATGTTTATGAGCTGCTTGGATTTTGCAGCAGTCCCTGTAAACATTTAAAAATCAAATACGTCTGCTGCTTTCCAGACCGGAGGAGAGTCAATTTGATATCAGTGTGAGTTTTATGTATTTATGCCGACATCATATATCTGTGGTAAGATGCTTTCACACCAACCTTTTTCGACAGTTCAGACCAACTGCATGGTTGAGCATTAAACAGACCAATCAAACCAATCAGTGTCAAGTACAGGTAGACTCCGCCCACGTAGGTGATGACGACAGGACGTACGTATGTCAGACAAAATTCTTTACTCCCTAAATTACAATGTGAAACTAAAACTAACCAGATCCGATGTAAACAATGGGACAAACACATGCAGCTCGGTTCTGACTTCACCCTGAGTTTCTCTCCTAGAACATTTCGTGTCCCTTAACTCTGCTCCCGCTGCTTCATGTCAAATAAATTCCCTCCACATGCAAAAAAACAAGACTTTTACACATGAGACCGACGAACACGGTGCAGGGGTTCGAGTCTCGGCTGCAGACTCTGCTCTGTATATTGAAAACAACAGATCTGTGAAGCCCCAAAGCCCTGGAGAGACACAGAAAACACTGATACATTATTCATCCGTGTTGTCCTCATACAGGGGGGGATCACGAGAGCTCAGACATGTTGTAACATCGAACAAACCCAGCTCAAGACAATGCAATATGGGACGAGATTTAATATTCTGCGTTTGATGAAGTGTGGATCCTCATGTTATATTCTATAGTGAATGTTTACAGTGTGCACGCTGCCTCGGCCTCCGCGGTGGGTCTGTGTGCTGATTCTTATCCTCACGTCAGTGACAACGGTCCCTGCGTTGTCCCCGGGTAAATGTGTTCTGTTAGGGAGGTGCGACATTGTTTCGATTAGTATTTGTTGATTTAATTTTATTGACTTATTCCTGATCAATTTTATTGCACATCATCAACCCGAAGCCGTGTTTAAAAATGCAATTGCTGCCAATTAACAGCTCAGCAGGCTAAAATAAATCAAAGTCATTGACAAATGAACCTGCCGTCGATGAACAGCAGTCAATAGACAGTGTGAGACTCAACCTGAGGATTGTGTGTTCCTGCCTTTTATCATCAGCGTGGCAGGTTGACTTTGTTTCCTTTTTTCCATTTGATATAATACAATAACTACTTTAACCAAATTGAATTCTCTGACTTTAAAGTGCCTCGTGACAGCATCCCTCTTTCAAACAGGAGACGCCGACCGTCCAGATCCCAGAAGGACACTTGACAGGACGTGATATTCTAAAAAGCAAGACAGGAACTGAGCGGAGAAAAACACACATCGCAGCAGGAGACAGGATTTCAACCCTCGCAAACCCCGACGATGCTCGGCTTCCAGCACAGCATCCAATGAGAGCCGAGCCCACGAGGGAAGACCATGAAAGCAGCCGTGGATACGTGTGATGCCTGGTTCTGAGAGTGTGAAGCTTTGATATCCTAAATCCCCTCGAAATATAAAGAAATAACTAAAAGTTTAATTTGTAATATGGGCATTTACATGAACTCTAACCCAGAAAAGCGAGAGCTACAACACCCCCAGTAGAGAAAAGTGTTTACTGACTGTGCTGAAGTACAAAGGGAAGCTGCGAACATGACAGCCATTGTACCTCGTCTACCTGTTTTCATGAGCTGTGCTTCAGGATCCTCAAGCAAAGAGGGAACTGCGATAATATTTTCCCCACAAACATATGTTTGGATTTGACTGGGTGCAAGCTGCTGGGGATTGTCGGCTCCGGTGCACTGTGTTCATTGATTAAAAGAAAACTGGTTATGTGAACGGGGGGGGGGGGGCTACCAGAGGTATCTGCAAAACTCTGCTGCCAACAAAGCATTTTTTTGTATTTATGCTTTTGGTGGGAGACAGAAGAGAATATTTACTAACTGGTGCATGAAGCAGGTTTGTGTTTTCACCTCCGGACGTTTGTTTGTTTGTCTCCTGGATTATGTGAAAACTACTGAAGTGATTTCCACACAACTTGGTGGAGGGATGTGACTCCCTGTGCATTCTCCTGCTCCTCAGAAGCTCCCAGTTCACAGAGCTGTTCTAATTACAGTGTGTTCAATGTGCTTTGAAGTCATAATGTGGAAAAAGCAGGGACAGCATAATGTGTTGTGTTTGTGTTTAGAGCTTTTAAACAACAACTTGACACTTAAAAAACAAAGAGCAATGAAAAGGGATCAGGTGAGACGGACATTTGCAGATGAGAAGTTGACATTAGAAGCTACAATTTAAAGACGATTGTAAAATGATCTTTATTGTTTAATCAGTGATGACGTCGGCTACTCTGCAACTCGTTAACCAGCATTTTCAAGGAAATAAATCATGGATTTTAATAAAATAATAGGGTTTTGGTGGAGGTGTGTTCTCTGCTTCACGTTACACTTACACAATGAAACCTGCCCAGCACCAAACTGCAGGAGAAATCAGCGCTAAGCTCAGGAAACCAGTTTAAAAAGCTGGCGGCTCTTTTCTGAGGAGTTGGTGGGGACCAAACTGGAGCTGAGAATATACAGCATGTAACATTATCTCATCGGGTGAATGGAAACACAACAACTTCAAATAGACACTGTTGTCGCTGTGTGTCTGCTGAATGTGTAAATTGTGAGATTTGTGTAAAGGGGCCACACCCGTTTTTTTTTTTCTCGGAGAAACGCGACACGTTCCACGAGGATTCCAGCAGCAAATGACAGCAGGTAAATAATGAAGAAGATGCTTAATCACAACAACAAACAAACAAACGCACACACACACACCACACACACCAGACGCACCACCTACCGACACACACACACTCGCGGCGTCGCTGAATCTTCTGCAGTGAAGCAAACTGTTTAGTCATCTGTGAACCCTCATCCAAATTGAACTTGTAATTAAATATTTACTGCTTCCGAGGAGCTCTCAGCGGCAACTCTAGCGATTCAACGCCACATGAAACAAACAGCATTTTTAATCTCTGTGTGTGTTTGTAATCATGGATTTAAGTCGCCCCCCCCCAAAACAAAATGAATTGTAAAAAGTTCCCCAGTGAAGTTTCCATGATTTTATGTGAAATCTCATCTCTTCTGTCTCGGGAATCTGATGGTTTATCAGGAAAAGAAACTAGAACTTCATTTGTAACTTCTCGAACCTTATTGGACATTTTCTAGGACTAGTACAAGAAAATTACATCTCAGAACAACAACAAAGTTTAGTTTAATCTGTGACATCCAACTGGAATCATTCCTTTATCGTTCTCCTCGTCTTAATCTGGCTCATCATCGTGTTTGTTTTTCACGTCCGCAAATTCCTCATCTCCTGCTCGTCTCGGGCTCCGTGCAAATTTCAATCTATTTGTCCACAATGTTTTCTTCATCCATCCTTGTCTCCATTAAGTCTTATTTACACTCGCTCGTTTATCCTTCCGCTGCCTGAAATAGACATCATTCTCACACCCGGCAACTCTCACACCATCCATCTTCCCCTCCTTCATTTCTACAAGCTTCTTCAGAAAAATCTAACTCCTCTGTTTTCTTATCCAATCTTTAATTAGTCATGATATCTCTGTGGTGTCCCTGTTGTCACTGCGTCTGTCCTGTGTTTGTTTAGTCTGTTTCTTTTTGCTGCTTTTCCCTTCGCTGGTGTTTAAATCATCTGTAATTACAATCTGCTTCAAGGAGTCACAGTTTAGGAACATGATGCAATCTGTGTCTCCATTTACAGTTTGTACAGTTTGGATTTTTACATTTTCACATTTTCATGCTTATATTTTTAAGTTAATGTATTTTCTGTCTTTTACAGATTGTTATGTTTATATATTTGTGCTGTTTTTCCTCGTAACTTTCATATAAGCTGTTGGATGCCAAAATTATTCTTGGGATCAATAAATCCATCAATCAATCTATCAAACTATCCACCCACCCACCCACCCACCCAGGATTTGGTGGTGGTGTTAAAACTCTATTGAGTCTGGCAAACTTTGGTGGAACTGGAAACCAAATCATTCAGTTTTGACTTGTGGCTTTTTTTGCAGCCAGCATGTGACGTGTTGCCCAAGTGGCACAAAGGATCTTTTTCACAGTATGAAATACAAATTTGACCTCGTGCCCATGACTCTCTGATGCATTTGTAACCCAAATCTTAAGGTGTAGTCAGAACCATTTGATGGCCAGTGGTCTCAGGTCGTGCAGGTGGTGTTGGTTTCATTTGCCGAGGTGCCACTGATGAGGCTTTTACTGCCAAACTCCATCCAGAGGAAATGAGTAGAGGTTCATTTCAGCTGCCGGCAGGATGGCTGCATTGATGTGTGTGTGTGTGTGTGTGTGTGTGTGTGTGTGTGTGTGTGTGTGTGTGTGTGTGTGTGTGTGTGTGTGTGTGTGTGTGTGTGTGTGTGTGTGTGCACTGCAACTTTACAACTTTTTGCTGCCGCTGCCGTCTCTCTCATTTTCCTGTGTCACACATGAAGGTATGTCAAAATGAAATTATTCCTTCATCGCAGTGTTGGCATATGAAAGCTAACCTTTACCAGACATTACAATACATCTAATTACTGTGATCTCTTATCAAAACAAACCAAATTCCACTCTGCTGACTCCAACAGTATTTTTTGACTCCGGTAGAGATGCAGATAAAAACGACGTCTCTAATCCTCGAGCACAAACGCTGCCGCGGCTGCTTCCTGCTGCTCCGACAGTCAATTTGAATTAGACCCAGTGTGAATGTATTCACCAGCAAGCAAAGCCCTGGTTGAAATGGATTTTAGAACAAAAGCTTGTGGTGATGTAAACCTGCTCAGCTCTTTCATCAGCCTGGTTGCTTCTGAATATCGTTTCTGTAAAGTCACAGATTCAGGGAGAAAAATCTGTGTTTGTGTTTAAAACCGTTTCTCAAATTGTTGCTGCTCACATGCACAATTAATCAGTTTTTATTCAGGCCACAGAATTAACTAGGAAACAGAGATATGATATCTCTTTACTTGATAAATAACCCTCAGTTTTACGAGTACCAGACCCACCACTTTCCACCAGGGCTGTCACATTTTATTCATAATTCAAACATCCATTCGAACGTGGAGGGAACAGTTCATATCCCACCTGCAACGACCTTTTCCAATTCAAATATGAAATCTAGAAGCGCATCTGAAGTAGTTTGTCTCCAGATCACAGCTTCACCTGTGACCTGTCCTCTGCACCAGCAGTAAAACAAGCCCCTGATGTTATGTTGTTTTTGATACAAAAACAGAGGAAACTTGCAATCAAAGACGTCCTCAGCGGGACAATCATGACACCAGAGGATCGGAGAAGACATTTTACATCGTAGACGGTGAAAGTAACGATGAAAGGTCTTTGTACCATCGACTGCCTCATAGCAAATATGTGGGGGTCACCTGTTAGGAGCATCTGAGGAGGAACCACAGGCGAGCGGAGCCCAGTTTCCACAGTATCTGACAGATTCCACAAATATCTATGTCTTCCTCTGCCACTCTACCTTCCTCCCTTCTCCCACATTCCTTCCCTCACTGGATGGATGAGTAGCGACGGGAAAGACTCCCGTGTTTACGACAGATCTGGATGCCACCAAAAAATATGATACCACAGCCATTAAACCTTGGTTTAATTACATCTATCACGTTTCACCACTTTGATATTAATATTAAGTGCCGAGTCGTGAGCTTCTCAGGGAACTCAGACCTTCCCGGGTGGATTTATGAGTCGCGTGTTGACGTGAACCCTATTTACAAGCTGAAAACGTGTAATTCCAGTCTGACGTGAAGTATTATTCACCCAGTGCCTTCATCAACTCCTCATTCACTCCCCTATTCACCAACCACTTCTCCCGCTCACTCAATGCCTCACCCGCTCATTTACTTCCACTTTCACTCACCCATTTCCTCCCCCCCTCGCTGACAACTCACTTATTGGGCTTGTTAGTTTCCTCTCTGCTGTTAGAGTCTGATTCGTCCTCATGCCTGCGTCTCCTCCTTCCTTTTCTCACCACATCCTCGTCTTAACTGTCCCTATACCTCCTCTTTGCACTTCCATCCATCTCCTCCTGCTTGGGACCCCTCCTCCCTGACCCCCCCCCCCCCGTCTTCTCTTCGTGATTTGTTTTTCTCCTCTACTCTTCTTCACATTCATCTTCTTCATTACTTTTACTCACACAAGATTTGCAATCCAATTTTTTTGCTCATCGATCTGCTTTAAATTGCATCCCTCGGTTTTTCCCACGATTACTTCATGTTTGGAGTTTGACGTCGGAGGAGTTGAAGTGAGCTGAGGACAACCGGCAGGAGAACAGCAGAAATGTTTTTGTTTGATTAAAAAATGAAGATTTCTGCAAAACCTTCCATTTAGACAAAGAGGTGAGTGAGCTGTCACTGCTCAGACACACATCTCTGGACAGACCCACTACTTTGTGTTCAAACATTTCTGGCATACAGAGAAATATTGATTACCCTAAAGCCACACGAATAAAACATTTACTGTTTTGGAGTCAACCCAACACGAGGCCACTCATCCTTAAAACACCGGCTGTCATACACACCGATGTTTTACCAAAGAGCGAGACACACACACACACCCACACACACACACACTCACACACACCTGCGAAGCACCAGCGCTGTCACAGTTCATTTAAACTGCCGTGATACTGAGGCCGGATCTCTTACTTCCATTTACATGACAGACTTTAGTGTAGTTCAGACTCAGGCACTTTCCATTGTTCCTGACACTTCCAGGCTTCCTGAGAAAAACATGACAGAGTTCACCTCTTCTGATCTCTCTCCAACTCGACTCCTCTCTCTGAATTCATATTTCTTGTTCTTAGTTTCATTTATTCATTGGACATTTTGTTTTCTCGTCTGTTCTCCCCTCTCCTTTTCTTCTGTCCTTTATTCTCCCCTTGTTTCCTCGCATCACCTTCTCTCTGCATCCTCGTCCTCCACTCGTCTCATTTCCTCTCAGCTCTTCCTGTTGCAGCTTCATTTCCGCTCCTCTTTTCCTCATGTTTCCTTTTCTCCTCTTTCATCCCGTGTCTCTCTCTTCCTCCCACTCTCCTCTGATCCCCTGTTTCATCCTGCTCCTCCTCAGTCTCCTGTTGTTTGTTTCCTCCTCTCCTCTCCTCTAATGAACAGTTGCAGTTCTCTCCTACTGGTTGTATAACCAGGGTCATGTCCACTGCCCTTCACTGTGAGTGTGTGTGTGTGTGTGTGTGTGTGTGTGTGTGTGTGTGTGTGTGCGTGTGTGTGAGAGAGTGTGTATGTGTGAGTGTGAGAGAGAGAGAGTGTGTGTAAGTGTGTTTCGGTGTGTATTTGTATGCAGGACACAAGGAGTCAAGGAGTATCTACTGTCTATCAACACCACACACAAACACACAGACACACACATACACACACACACACACACACACACACCTGCACTTGCTGTTTAATGGAGATTTTCTTTTTCCCTCTCAAACTACAAAATCGTCCACAACAAGAAAATAATCAGATTTTACAAATTACTTGAAAGGAGAACGTCAGTCAGTCCGTTTCTCCAGCCGAGCCCCGGTCTCCTTATTAAACCACATTTAGATTCACGGGATCGTGACCTTTATTTGGATCTGCACCACACACTCATAAATATAAGCCCCCAACGCACGCTGGAATTTTCCCATCAAGACCCATGAATTATTCTCTGGGAAATCTGGGGAAAAGCCTCACGATATTAAAGAAAGTGGAAAAGTTCTTCCCTGACCTGAGACAACCTTCCACCAAGTTCTGTGAAAAACTGTCCAGTGGTTCTTGTGAAACGCTGCAAACAAACAAACTAATGATGATGAAACATTACATCCTTGTTTATTTGGATCAGAAGTGAAAAGAGCTGGAGTTACAGACACTGATTAAACGGAGACTTTGTTCATTCCTCCTTTTCTTCTTATGACAAATTGTTATATTTAAACTTCCTTTTACTTCTTTGACATTTCTTCTCCCACCTATTCAGGAGACACATCCGCTGCTTGAAGTCACAACAATGTGCAGATTAATTGCACCACCTCTGTACAGCTTATTTATTCCGTGTTTATCTTTCACCAACGCTTTGCTTTACAGTAGCGATAAACACATTAGCATAACACCACATATATTAAAATAGAAGCCGAGACGCGGAGGTGACAGTGTTTCAATCCTCCTCAAAGATAACAAACAACTCTTGGGAGACGATATGATTACTTCTCTTATTTCTCTTCTATAAGGGACGTGCGTCATTTCTTTTTTTTTATTCTTTTCCACTATATTTCATCCGCTGCTCCTCAGACACTGATACTCGTCTTTCGACAGACGACACCAGGCCAGATGCGAGCTGCAGAATACAGATGAGAGGAGGTGAGATGAGGGGTCAGAAAACAGACAGTGCCGACCACGACCGTTAATTGCATTCTTCACACTGGTGACGGCCAATGGGAAACTCGCATCAGCGTTTTATTTTTGTTCTCCTCTCAGCCTGCAAGCAAAGTGAGGAATTTAGTCTTTGACCTCTGCATCTAAAGCGTATTCATCTCCTTTTGTCTCACGGTGACCAGCGAGCGCTGTTCCCATAACGACAACCAGCAGCCGCGTCATGATCAAGTGCTGCGGAATATTTTATTTGCCCGTGGCATTTTATTTTACATGAATTATTCAATCAAATGCATCTTAAGCCATCAAAGGCAATTCGTGCTCATAAGAGCAGAGACGGGAAGAATTAAAGAGTGAAATGATTGACGGGCAGATTCTGCAGTTGGAGGGAGTTTGTGGCCTCTGATATAAACTCCTGAGCTGCAGCTCTACACATTCCTACCTTTTAGAACAAGGATTTGAACTTTTCAACGTCTTGCAACCTGCTGTTGAAGTAGCTTAGCCTAGCGCTTTGCTCCTGAGATGTTTAACCCTGGAGTTTCCTGGTTGACGCGCTCTGCTCCACCAGTTTGATGCCTGTTACTGTGACACGACCGCACTGACTCAGTCGTCCTTCATCGCTGCAGAACAACATCTTGTTATTGCTCGATCGTGCACTAAGTCCATTTCCACAAAGTTTCATTCAGTGAACAGTGTACAAACACAGTCGAGCGCCACAGTGGTCAAAAACTGTTTGCTCTTCTGGGGTCAAACACCTTATTTCACACAGGAGCACTTTCTTCTCCCTGGTGTCAGCATATGAGCTTGTATTTGTTGCTGTGTCTCCAGTTTGCTTGTTTCATGTTTTGCTTTAAGTTTTCAAACTTCTAGAGGAGGATGAGACAGAACTTGGTTTGTTTTTTTCAAAACTTGAGGCGACGGAGTAAAATGGCTCCCATGATGCACCACTTCACATCCAGAAGCAAATGCTCTGAGCTCTTTTTTTTTTGCTTCTGTAAGTAACTTAACGTAATGTTCGATGTGACCCTGGTGTTTCCTGCCTTATCCTCATGTCTCTGTGTAATTAGGGTCCATATTTTATAGATGTCATGTCTCTTTGTAATTATAGTCCTTGCATTATGGAGGCCGTGTGTTCATGTAAGAATGTGCAAAGAAGAAAAAGTGAGGGCAAGCGATGCACTTTTGTTTTTGGGCCAAAATGTCGGCTTGCTCACGTTAGACCTGCAGCGATGCATTATTGAGTGTGGTCCTCTGCAGGGGGGGATACAGCACTCACCCTCATACTCTGTCTGACGTGGGGGGGGGGGCGTCTCGACTGGTGCACCGCCGCTTAATAAATGAGTCTGACATCAATGGAAGCAGGACTTGAAAGGAGCCGAGATGAGGGAGTGAAGTACTGAGACACAAATAGCTGCCAATCGACCGAGTGTCACAGTGATGGCTGGCAATTAAAGGAAACACTTTCCTAATGCTACTGTATTTACCCGCTGCTCTGCTCCTGTCCCTCCATCAAAACCATAATTTCACTCTCCCTCAGTGATAATTGCTGCCGATTGCTGCTCCGTGACCGTGGCTGGAGAACTGCAGATGCACTGAGGGGTTAGTGTTAATGTGTAGGTGCATTTAGATCATCCATGCCTTGGCTACAGTTGTAACTGATGTGGACAAGTTCATATCTCACAAGGTGCAGTGTTTTAAACAAACAGGTTTTGTTTATGTTCATTGTTTCTTACCCTGGAGGAAAGTGTGTACAACTCATGGCCCAACAAACAAGTTGGATGCATTTTCCTGCTCATGAAATATGTTCACAGATGAATTTTTTAATGTTTTGAAACTCTGCATTGTTAAGATTTGCAAGAGGTCTTCTTCTCCATCTTCAGAAGATATGTTTTGTATGTATCTGCTTCCTAAACCTAAAGGCAATGATCGTATAGTGGTGCATTGCATCACATGACGGTAAAGATCATACATCAGAACAACGCTCCAAAGAGGTAAAGAACTTTGTATGTTGGGCAACTAGGGGGTAAAGTTATAAACCCTCAGCTAAATCTCATTTAAATATTGATGCATTTGAATTTTGATACACATCTTTATTTAGGTTAGACAATTTCATTTTTCTCATGAATGTTTTAAATATTGTTATTTTGCTCAGTTTCACTTCAACTATTGCACTTCTGTCTGTCCTGGGAGAGGAAGCCCTCATTTGTGGCTCTCTCTGAGGTTTCTGTTTTTTATTAACACATTGAATGAATCACTCATTCTTATCTGTATATCATTGTTAGAAAATATATATTATTTAATTTATCTGTCATTTAAAAGTTCTCAAAAACAAATGTCCTTCTTCTCTTCTTTCCCGCAAACTTGTTCCCTCATCATCTGCTTTTCTTTCCAATTAATTTCCACTTGTGCTTTTCCTGCTTCCTCAATTTGTTCCGTGCCTCTTCCTTGACCTCATTTCCTCTCATCACTCCTCCAATCAATCTGCTCACAATCACGGCTGAAGATATTCCGAGCACCTATCCAGGCTAAGATTATTGACACGAGTGAAGCAAGCTGCAGCCGCATCACATCCGCTGAAAGCAATCTATTCCTCCGCCTCTGTAGTAACACTTGTTCTGCTTCTGACGCTCATGCACTCGGGTGTTTACACGGACACACACATACTGTACAATCTCTTTGATATGCACACACACACACACACACACACACACACACACACACACACACACACACACACACACACACACGCTCACACTCCTTTTGATGCCATCAATCCTAATCATTCTGACCCAAATTGATACAAGCACATATTAAATGCACCTGCTCAATAGATGTAAGAGCAAAAGAGAGTGAGACGGGCTTCGTTTGGAAATAGGAATGACGAAGCCAAATGGCTCTCATTACACGCGCCTGCTTTCTGACATTACGGCTGATAGGCGATGGCTCTTTTGCCTCGGTAATGCTGATCGATATCACTCTGTCCTAAATGCAACAATTACACCTGAGCTTTTAAAAAGCTTAGCTGGCTGTTCTACGGTGAGAAAGGAAAAAAGAAATCAATGCAAAGGGACAGGGGGGGGGACTTTGTAGTTTGCTATAAAGCCCAGTGCTGTTTATTAATGCTGCTGATAGAGCGGCTTTTCCCTTTTAGTCTTTGCCGCCCGTGTGTTAAACAAGGGGCCGGGTGGTCAGCACAGTCTCTTTATCCAAACTACTGCTGCCATTAGTTGTGCCACTGGCCAAACTCCAAACAGCCACACATTGATTCGGGTGTTATCTCCGTGCTATAATGCAGCAGCACATCTGGGCCATGTTGTGTTCTAAGTTGTTATTGATCCCTGAAGGCTCGTGGTAGAAAACATGTTCCTCGCCAATTCAAACACAACCAATATGGTTCGCTTCGACCAAATAGCATCAGCAAGTCTGCCGCTCTATATTTTTAATAAAGTTAGAGTTCAGATTCATCCTTTAAAGTCACCAGCTACTCATGTGAGGGCGAATCTGACCTGAGTTTCTGCTGCAGTTTTCAATATCTTAATATGATTGATTTGAAAACATTGTTCTGCCAAATCCTTTTTCCAGGAAAAAAACAAAACAGCCACAATGATTAAATCACAACACATCTCTATTATATTAATAGGAAACATAATCCGGTCACAGATACATTTCCTAGAAAATTGCTGCAGCAAATTAGTTGTGGATAAATGTAATTTGTAAGAGGCAGGGCTGCCAGTTTAATACTTGGCTTTATAGAAGCGTATTGAGTATTGAGGTTCGATGCCCTACTCACAACAACCAGTGCTCGTTTGCAGACTCACTAAATACACAGCGGTCAATACATCCAGGACATTTAAGAGCTAAAGAGCTACAGCATAATCAAGAAGGCCTTCGTTGGAAATTGAGGTTATAGGAAAGGTTACTGGTTAGTGAGGTTGTTCGCTGCAACTTGTCATAGCCAGTAAAACATATTTCCTGTCCTGTCCGGTCTCCTGACAAAGTTGGCAAACGCAGACGTGAAAGCAGCACCGACACGAACCTTCACATATACTCAGTAAATGTGGATCAGAGTTAAAAGGAGGAGTAAGTGAGGGAGAGTCGGCGAGGCAGCGGAGACACGCTGGGCTGTGAGTCTATTACACACCATGCTGCTGCCCAAATATAAGCCCAAGGGAGCATCACCACACTTTGGCTAGAAGGGCCTGAGCAGATCTGACAGCATGGGCGAGCAGCACCTCATGCTGTGACACACATTTTTATACCATACATAGACACAAGCAAATAGCCGTGTGAGTGTGAGTGTGTGTGTGTGTGTGTGTGTGTGTGTGTGTGTGTGTGTGTGTGTGTGTGTGTGTGTGTGTGTGTGTGTGTGTGTGTGTGTGTGTGTGTGTGTGTGTGTGTGTGTGGAAACTCAGTCTATTTCGGTTAACAAAGTCGTTCTAATACCAAAGGTTAAAGTCTCGCTCAGATCATCCATCAGCTGCTAAATCGATTTCATTCCCTCTGAATCAACAACAAAATGTAATTTTTCTTGCTGACATATTGGACACGTGCAACCTTTAATTCACATAATGGTCATGAAAGGTTGGGACGGGGTTAATAGATTTGCGATGTATCCAGAGGCCAGAACGATGTAAATTTCTGAAAAAAATCAACTCCTGTCCCTTCTGACTGGTGAAAAAACTCAGTGTGTGTCTGGGAATAAATACACGTGCAACTTCCCTTTAATCTTCACGGGATCTGATATGGATTCAGAGACATGCAAGGCGGCTGCAGCTCAACAAGGTGGCCCACACAACCAATTAGTCATTCTATCATCCTCATCATTAAGGATGTTAGTGTTGTGATAACCTTTGTGGGCAAACGAGGTGTGTGTGTGTGTGTGTTTATGTGTGCACTGTAGATGTGTGTGTGTGTTTAATTGTGTCCACTGGGAGTTCCAGCTCGACTCCACAACAGAATTCCCCAATAATCAAGCTCCCATGGGCATCAGTATCTTACACTAATAGCCTATAGGCCCCAAATGCGGCTCCCCCCCCCCCCCCCCACCACCACCACCACCACTAGACACACATATGCACGCCCCCACACACTTTTTTCTAGCTCATACACACCCACGTCTATTCACATTTCTTTAGAGCCTGCCTCCCCCCCCCGCCTGTGTTTTGTAGTGTTTATCTAGCCCGGCCTGCCACATTGTGTAAGCTCTATTCAGTGCAACCTTCTGTACAGATACTCTTTTCACATTCACACCCAAAGTGCACTTGAGCTCCATTGCAAGCTTTCAGGGGAGAGAAAAAAACCCACGTAATAAGGGCACACATTTATTCAATGCAATGAAAGCAATGAAACGGTGACGCTTCTATTCAGCACCACAGAGACGGAGAGAGCCACGGAACATTTCAGCACCAAGGACAGCGCCCCTGCAATTAAAATGCATTTCTTTATTTTATTTATTTTTTTGCTGTGGAGATTGGGAGAGAATTACAAAGTCTATTGAAATGAAGTGCACATTTCTTTTATAATACATATGCAACGTGGCTGTAAAAGAGAATCCTTAGAAAGTTAGTGCTACAGAAAAGAGGAGCTCAGTTACTGGATTAAAGAATTGCTGTTTCAAACCTTTTTTGAAATCGTCCAAACTTCCCTTTTGAATGTTCTCCCGTCTAGATTCTTTCCTCATATTGATGTTTGAATACAGAGCTTTAGTTGTCATGTGGCCCATGTTTGAAAATATTTGTATGTATCACATCTGCTTCCAACCCAGTGGACTGCAGCTCAATACTTGAAAATTCAACCGTGTCTTTGTAGGAAGTGTCTGAGTCTTTCTGTCAACAGCTTCCATAGGAGCTACTTGCAGTTTGTGGATCATTGTAGATATAGACTCTTCTAAACCTGCCTGTTTGGAATGGGCTGTTTTCTTGGCCCGTGGTGATGCTAGCCGCTGCTTTTCTTTCTGAAACTGTCGGAATGACCAAGAAATTGAACGACGGCGAATAAAGACCAGATGTCGGACTCAATCCACAGGAGCAAAGACCTGCTGCTGCACAAAAGGCTGCTCACCTCTTAATTTAAAGTTCAGTGAAGCTTAACGCACTTGTCGCTGATGTAGTTGTGATCGACAAAGTCTGTTAAAGAATCTCGAGCCAGGTCCAGTCTGTGAGGTCCCGGTTGGAGGAGGGATTTACACGTCAGGGCCAGAGGAGGAGTTGTGAAAGGGAGGTTATTTAAGGTCTGGGTGTCTCCAGCCAAATCCCATTTGTACTGTGGAGCCTTGCACCATTAAATTTGTTTGAGTTTATTGTGCCAATTGTTTGAGAACTAATTTCCTATGCTTTGAATCATGTCCCTCTATTATGCACTTTATGTTTTTCATCGAATAGTTTCATCGTTCAATAGTTTGGTGGTGATAGAAGATTTCAGATGCTTTGTTGACATAGTGGATGCACAATGTATGTTTGTATATATGTTGTTTATTCTCCAGAAAAATTATCCATTCAACTTCATTTCATCCGTCCCTCCTCCACCCTCTCATTCCTCCATCCATCCACCTGTTGTGACCTCAGTAAGTGATTAAATGGCTCTTGGATCCATGTGCTTGAATGTGCACATCACCAGCTAATAGATCTCTGACCAAGTGACATTTACGCCTGAACTGGAATCGGTGCCTTCAGGAGGTGTTTTCAACCCACTGCTGCTGCACTGCACTGGTCACCTGTTTATTCAGATTGTTTTATTGTGGTGTGTCCAAATCTTAACTGCAAATTAAACACTGAGCCTTTAACAATACACATGTTGAAAATGAAAATTGATAACACACACACACACACACACACACAGTGGCGACTATCTACAGAGGCACACACACCCATCACATTGTGTTTAAAAATGGGAGGGCAGCTCAATCTTAACACGTCGAAACACATCCATCAGTTCCGGGAGCGTATAGGTAGCTCTGACCTCTCATCTCCGTCAGTCCTCGTTTCTAAGCCCCTTCATCTTCTGCTGCTTCTCCCCTCCCTTCATCTCCCTGCACCTTTCCCTCCCCCCCACCCGCCCGTACCTCCCTCTGGGGAGGATGGAACAGGAGCCGCAAACCCTCTGTCACCGGCTGCTTGCTGCATTTTCTGAGACGGAGAGGTCTTTGTCTTAAACGCTTACCCTGAGAAGGAATTTCACACTGCTGTAATGTATATCCCAGGGCTGCGGTTGCCTTTCTCTCTGGCTGTAATTACTGTACGCTCTTTGACCACAGTGAGTACTGTACCCTATGCGGCTCCAGGAACCCTGTCAATCTCTTTATTTACGCTCACCTCTTAGAAATGCAGCCATAAATCACCCGTTGCTTCTGCGCTGGTTTGTCCACGACTAAATAACAAGCACAGGCCGGCACACAGATCTTATTTTCTTTGGTTTTGTGAAGCTCTACTATATCATTTTTTAAAAATAAATGGTACATTAAAATACTCTTAGTGTGTCTTTTGAGAAATACACAGTACAGTACATGCTGTTATGTTACCAGTTGCTTCACGTGGGGATAAAGAATAAACTATTTTTATTTTTCACACTTGTCCTGTGGCTCCCAGTGGGATACAGAGGAGACAGATGTTCATTCTCATTAAAAATGTCTTAGCCTCTTGGGTGGAACAAATTTAGCCATGAGTCTATCATTTGGAACAGTTGTTTATTAATACAGTCGGAGCACTTAAAGTTTAGTTGTCTTTGTTCCCTGACAGTTGACATTTCTGCCTGAAAAGTTTTGGTATAATCCAAATGCCCTTGCACTCGGTTGTGAGCGTGGGCGGCGTGATGCATATGAAATCACCGGACGCACTTTGCCTTTAATTACTGGATTTGCAAAAGTGTATTTTATGAAATGAGCAATC
This sequence comes from Hippoglossus hippoglossus, assembly GCF_009819705.1. Lineage (NCBI taxonomy): Eukaryota > Metazoa > Chordata > Actinopteri > Pleuronectiformes > Pleuronectidae > Hippoglossus > Hippoglossus hippoglossus. The sequence continues at coordinate 3,767,094 of NC_047165.1, forward strand.
ACTCTGCAGCAAACTGCAGTGGGACGAGTGCACGCATGCATATAAGTGTCTGTTTGTGCTACATGACAGTGGCCGGTTAATGAAGCTGCATATACAGCAAGGCTTTGTTAGCAGAGATTAGAAACCATTTACACAGCGCTGATGCTACAGCTCTGCTTGCACATCCATGGGTATAATGGCTGGGGAAAATGCTAATGGTCTGTTAGCCTGCCCATTTAGATTAGCTGATAACAATGCTAAAGCTGACGATGGCGGGACTAATGAATACGACTGTGGAAAATGACACTGCTGGTACCATGTCTGTTTAATGTCACTGTCAGAGAGGCTCATAGCCTATTGGTATTTTCTGTAATATCTTGACAAGGACAATCACTGAGTGTAATTCAAAAGGCTCTTATAACTCAGTATTAAAACCATGTGATCTGGAAACCGTTGTTATTCCTCTGCAGGAGAATTAGGTCTGAGTCTCACATTTAATCAGGTGTTGTGGATATCAGACATTTCTGAATTCAAAGTGGGGGAAATATTGTGTGACTACTGTCGTAAAAGCCAGAGGATTTAAGGACTGAGCTCGATATATATATATATATATATGAGATGTTTTCATGCAACCTTCTTATACAAATGAATTCATACCGTTAGCTGCAGCTGTCGGCTCTAAAGAATGCACACTGTTGCTCGACACTGCATCGCTGTCACTCTGAAGTGCTCCTGCATCACAAAGCTTGTTTGTAAACTGATTTTCATCAATTTTTTACTGTGCAAAACTCACCACAGAAATCCCCATAAGTCTGAGCACAGAGAAAGCATCATCTTCTCTGGCTGAGGTTTGTCAGTCAGTGAATCTATAGATTTATGCTTTGCAGAGAGTAGTAATATATAGTTTTTATTTCTGTTTTTATGTCCTATACTTCTAATATTTAAAAGTCAAATGATCCAATATTCATTTATTTCCCCAGTTGTACAGTCACTAGTCACTTTCTTCAAAGGATTAATCATTAGCTGTTGATATCTGTGTTAAAAGTAGGTTATGGAAAGTAAGTGGGAGGAGACATATAACATAAAACTATAAAGCAAATTTATACGTTTTCAAAGCTTTCAAACTATACGTTGGTAGCCTGTGACAAATACTATGAATAAAATAAACCAGGTCAGATCCCAGGGAGCATTACATGAGGCTGGAATGTGAAACTAATCGCCAGCGTCCCCTCTGGCCCTGCCGCTCGTCCACAGGTGACGTCCTGCGGCTCTGTTCGAAATCCACTTCCAGCCCTTTGTTTGGTTTTGGATGAATTCCATCCAGCCCTGTTTTCAGGTTCACCGGGCAATCACTGCATGTTTTCTTAACGGATTGACAGTTCCACTTCCACCAGTTTTCTGGTACACTAAGCAGATACAAATATGCTTTTCTCCTCTTTCACATACGTTTCAGCCTCAATTGCTGCAGTTTCCTGAAAAGCTAGAAGGAGGATCTGCCCAAGGAAACATGAGAAAAGGAGACAACGGCCTTCGTCAGCTGAAAAAAGGATAAGGTTACACGACCAATGACACTGTACATCCCGTCATGTGACTTCATTAATTTTGCTATGGCTCTTTTATGCGGCACAATTTATTTTAATTGCCGGGCTCTGCTGTTGTTCACGCTGACATTTGTATCTGTGCTCTGCTCCATCTTTTAGTATGAAAGAGTTCATATATGGAAACAGAGGAAGGAACAATAACGATTCATTTTCTCTGTATTAGCAGGTTTAGCGGCGCTGTAACAATCAGCCCACAGCTGCTTTTATAAGGTCAAAGTCGCTGGCAGCAGCTACAGAGACACAGACTCACAGAAGCAGCAGCAGCAGCAGTAACTAGTGATATAACAACGAAAAGTAACATACAACCAACTTTGATTTAGAGGAAGGACGATGCACCCAGAGATCTAATTACTGATGGAGAGGAAGAAGGGAAAGAGGAGAAAAACACAATAAGACCAAACTACCAACCATTAAAGCATCGGTGGCAAGATGAGAAGCAGGAAAACGAATGAATCACACCACCTGATGGAGGTCAGGCTGATGCACAACTCCCAACAAGAATCATCTCAGAGCTCCTGGATTCACACTATGATCTCATTTCTGTAATTAGGTTTAATTCTGTGTGTTTCCACTGAGGTTCTTTTTTCCAGTGTTACAATCATACTGTCTGCATTTTGTTGCAGGGACGTGACGGCATAAATGGAAAAGATCAGAGATTCTGATAGTGGGTTAGATATGTTTCTTTAAAAAACAACAGATTTCTTTAGTGGCCACAAAGTCACATTTTCTGTCTGTTGTAGTTTAAAAGCTTAAAAACTGGTATAAAATGTTGTTGGCCACTCAACCTCATACAAAAATCATATATTAGGTCATTATTTACACTGTCTCTCAGCCCCTCCAGCTCTGACTGACTCCCTGCGTCCCCGGGTCGTTGCCCCACTGCAGCAAACTGTCCTGCAACCAACTGCTAAACTGTCTAACTGTGCCGGGTTTAGCTGGCTCCCATTATGTGGGAGATGACTTCAGTTTAATTTTTAATTCCAAAGTATGAGGAAGACGCGGGAATAACTTCAGGCTTGTTCCCAGTGTGCTCGGATAAAATATCCACCGCACATTTGGGCGAGGCAATAATTTCTGACTTCATTTGCTAAACGTCACCGTGACCTTCTCGTCTCTTTCACGTCTTTCTGCTTCCTGTCGTGTTTGAATGATACGGCGTGCATTGCTCATAAAGAACTAATTTATATCTTTTAAATGCCATTTTGTTTTCCTCGTGCACCCTGTTGTTAAAATATGGGGTGCTTAGTAATATTGGCCATGTGTGAACATCGCATGTCTTCATCAATGCATGAATGTGCAGGAATAATTGGAGTTTGAGAGAAAAGGTTTTTCAAAGAGAAGTGACACTATTTCAGCTGCACAATTTACTATAAATGAAAAACTGAGAATCCAGATACAAGCTGAAAACTGCTGCTTGTGTCAGGTTATGACTCAATCCCTCGACTGGAGACAGACGTGCACACAGGGAGGTGAAGTTTCAGAGATTCGATGAGACAGTACATCTACGTGTGCATTGATGGACTTTTTTTTTGTGCGTCTGTGCAGCATTGTCCTAGAGACACACTCACTGCATTACCCCGGGACCTAAATGTCACATTAATGCTGATGCTTCAATGAGTGTAATGGGGCTCTGCCTCCAAAGAGAGAGTATCAGATGTAGACTTGCTCCATCAGCTGCTGGAGGATCTGAGCGTCTTTCTTTACACGGATACTTAAAATTCACCTTTTATCACCCTGGCTAAGTTTTTACATCTAAATGGCTGGTTTATTCTTTTTGTATTGATTTCTTTGTGCTCATTAATCCAACATTGTTGCACTGTTACTTTCTCCTTTTCTCTATAATCTTTGACTTTGTGCAGCACAGCTTGACTGATATATGGGCGGTATATGTAAATACTGACACTGCTCATAAGTACAGGCGTTTATGCTAAACAGAGGTGCACCACTGTCCCAGTACTCACTCACTCCTGGCTGCAGGAATAACCATTATTGGCATAAAACTGTCGTTACGCGCGGAGCCAGGAGATGCAGCCTTATCTCCGTGAAAATTCCCCTCATTCTGGATGCAGTCACTTCTCTCCATCAGTTCTCCTTCGCTGCTCAGCTAAATGTGCTGCAGCAGGTTGAGGTGTGTACACATCAACAGCCTTCTCCAAACAGGAGTCCACATCCTTACTGGCATTTCAACATCAGTTCTATGGTTATTTCTACGTGTGGCAGATTGATAAAGACGTAGCCTTTGAATTCTGCGCCCCAAAAAAACCTATTTTGTTCATTTAATTTGTGTTTTATATCTAATGATGTTGTTCTGTGGGAGGTCATGTGTTCCGTGTTGGTTTTTTGCATTTCACTTAGCAGTTCTTCTTTTAAAGTTCGTCTCGAGGACACAGAGCTGATAGCAGGTTGTGTCGTGGTCATGATGTTCATGCATTAATCAGGAGCCGGACCCCATGCCATCAGATCACACTGCCCACTGGTTTGGTTCAGCAACCACAGGATACATATCGTTGGTATCGATTGTTGCACAGATCACATTGTAGACACCAACCACAGCAGCTGATAACACAGGTTAGATACGCCTGCTTCAAATGTCAAGCTGTTTGACGTACACAAAAATAACTGTCATCATCAAACTTCTGTACTTCTCCATGTTTTTGTTTGTGAGATGAAAATCAAATCTCTTGCTGGGATGTGCTGGGTTAATATTTCCTGTGGCTGAGGATGTTTTACTGCTGCAGAGGATGCTCGGAACAAATGGGAAATGTGCCTCAGCCGTGATCGATTGCTCTCCCTCTTTCTCTGAGCTGCAGAGAAATGAAGGGAAGGATTAAAAACAGTGGGAAGGGTTCATTTAATGCCACTGTCCTCAACCAGTGAAGAACAAGAGCATCTTCCTGGACCATACTAATGAAGTCGTGGACTAATCAGTCACTTTCTTTTTGCTGTAGCAGGAGCATATTACTGGATATTTGTCCATTTTGTAAAGTGCAGTGCTAGGACACTGTAAAATACCAAAAAGCTGTCAACACAAAGTACAGATACAAAATAATACAGATTTATTTTGAGTTATTTGAGTTCAGCCGTCTGGAAGGGAGCATCAGACCTAACTCTGCCCAGCACGTCATGTCTCCCTGTGAGATGAAGCGTAATAATATTCCAGGAAAATCATGACACTGCTGTTCTCAGAGTGATAGAGAGATGTACATATTTTCCCAACTCATCTGCCAGCAGAGTCCGTGAGTGAAAGCAACGTGGTTAAACTTCTGAGGCTCCCGAAATGTCAACTTTAATTCACAGTCAACTCCGCAGAGGTCATTCGCAGGGCGGCTTTAAACTCACACGCAAATGCCTCCTGCACAAAATCCGAAACCACGGATGTTTCAAAAACTGAGTCGGCTCATGAGTGAAAGGTTCTAATTAACCACTTCTTACATCGATTTAAAATCAGCAACAAGAGCGATACGGCAAATTGAAGACAGGCTGTGGAACTCGAGCACTTCTCTCATAGCAACAGGATCACGGCTCACAGTCGATATCTTTAAACACTGAGCTCATTACGACCATGATTAATGGGAGGTTTGCATGTTGTCGCTGGGACGTTTTTGATTAATACGTTGATGCTTCAGATCACATTTGCTCGGTTGATGTATTTGTTCTTATTGCTTTTGCACTGACTGGCTTTAACAATGCCTGCTGAGCAGAAGAGCAGAACATATTTTCTTGTTCCCCAGTTTTCAACAAATCCAATGAAAAGGTCACAAAGAGACTTTTTCTTTTCTTTTGGAGTCGTTCTCCGTGCGCCTCTGGACTCAGTTGATCTTACTAACAAGTTCTGTGTCTCAGAATCCTCAGATCTTAATCCTGTGGGCCATAGATTGTTCTGAGAAAACTATTAAGATCACATCAGTGAGCCGGACTGTCACACAGAGTGACATGTCCCTTCATAACCATGGACACACACACACACACACACACACACACACACACACACACACACACACACACACACACACACACACACACACACACACACACACTCACACACACATTGTGTATTAATACACAGCTGAAAATGGAACCCAGTGGAGCATATTCCTCCGCCAAGGCCCAACAGTCTCTTCAAATTCAATAAAGCTGCACTAAATTGCAAACAACCACAGATATCAGTCCCCTAAATACGCCAGTTTTTTTCCCCATCAAGCTCCATGAATAATTCCCATGGAAATCACCGGAAATATGCCCTGTGATGAGACATTCCTGGATGTGCTCTTTGTCTGCAGGTGTGCACCAAATTGTATTTGGTTCCTTTTTGGCACGTGTCACATCCTTCGACCGTTTTTCATAGAAATCAATGTAGCAGTTTTTGCAAGAAAACACAACAAGCTCCTTTTTGTGTCATGTTTGCTAAAAGCTAACGTGCCCATCTGTTTGAGGAAGTTAATGAGAAGACTCCCACTCAATAAACATGGATACAAATGACTGACATAGACTTCAGACAAACCTTCTGTTCTATCACATCCCAAGATGTTTTACGAAGATTCAAAACTGTAGAGGCCATTAAACCTGGTTCAAATGACTTTTAATTGGTGCATTCATGCTGGAAATAGGAGTTTTTCATAGCTTACTTGATTGCTATTTTATGGGCACAATTTTGAGTAGACACATTCGACTTCTGTGAGTTAAGATCAGCAGTTTTATAATTACTAACAGATCTAGTACCAACAAGCAAGGTACAGTCACGGTTTAGTGACTGATACCATGACTTTAGTAGATGAGATAAGGTTTGTATATATGATTTTATGCATTTCACTGAATAATCGCGTTGCAAAAACAGGTGTACAGGTGTCCCTAATAAAGTGATCTTTAGTGGAAACAGGTTAGATATCCAAGGGTTTGTTATTCACATGTTAAATCTACCAGCGGACATTGGTCACGATCCATTATGTAGACAGGAAGCTACACTGAGTAACTGGGATGGGAGCTGTGGTCAGCATGAAGAGCTCACTGGTCATTATTGTGTAGGAGGAACGGGACCATTAAACCAACAATGCAGACCAGGAGTTCACACATATTTATATATATATACTTTTTTTAGTTTGATCTTTGACTCATTAAAAAGGATTTGTTAGTATAGAACCGGCGATAGAGCAAATTAAAAGTTTGGATTCACTTCTCTTTTGCATGTGAGCGGAGGCAGTTTGGTGTTTTCCAAACGAACACAGTGTTTTATTGACACTGCTGCACACACTTCAACGCAAACATAGCTCATAGTAAAGTCAATACGAGAGCATCCCAATCCCACGCCAACCTAATAGAGAGGCATCAATAACAACGTGGAGGGAGGGAAGCCTTTTATGAAGCCATCGATCTCGGAGCCTTTCACCCCCACAAAGAGGAAGCAGCAGTTCAAATGGTGGAGAAAAGGAAGGAAGTTCACTTTGTTGAATTAAGAAAGATGACCACATGGGACAGTTTACAAATTTGATAAAATAGACAACAACACAAGAAACTCCAGCTTCCTGTGTGAAGGAACGATCAGTGTTTCTTCCAGGTTACCTTCTGGATTGTTACCAAACCGTCACTGAGGGAATCAAACCTGAACACAAAGGACATGAAATATAATGGTCCTGACAATTTTCATTACAACAAAGACTTGTTTGATGAGTTGCCGTCTTTTTTTGGGATCCACAAGTTGTGCGTCTGTCCAACTATCCAGCCCCCCCAACAGGATGCACCACATATGATCCCATCAAGTCATTTGTCACGGAGCGTGCACGTCTTCATGGACCATCTGTCAACACGATCACTCAGATCGTTTCCCCTCCTCCACTGACGGAGCTGCCAACTTTGTGGAAGTTTCCACATTGAGAAAAACAAACGTCAAGTCAGTCAAACAACTTTCTTGTCTGTTGCAATTCTCACGTTTTCAGATTTCTTTGGCCTTATTTTTGCAAGAATTTGAAAGCCAGGTATTTCTTTATTGGAGCTAAAGTAATTAACCCTCAATAAAATATTGTTTTATGTGGAAATGGCTGGATGTCCCGATGGCACCCCACTGCTGTTCACACTGTATAATATCGGTGCAGTACAGGTAAGTGAGGGACAGGGGGGGTTAAATGCAAATATCACTTATGTAGAGACATTTGAGAAAACCTGCTTTCTGCTAAAAAACAACCACTCAACCTATTTCCCATTGAATAACATCTGTAACATCTGTTGCATCATCTCAATTTGTCATTTGCAGCAGTACCTCACACTCCCCCTCACCGTGATGTCAACCCAGAGACTCAGAGAATTGGTTTAGACATGATCTGTCCCTGAGGGGGCTCAAATTCTGACAATACAGGAGGGGAGGCTAGTGTGTGTGTGTGTGTGTGTGTGTGTGTGTGTGTGTGTGTGTGTGTGTGTGTGTGTGTGTGTGTGTGTGTGTGTGTGTGTGTAGTAGCAGATTAGAGAGCCAGCGGATTGAGATTTAAGCTAAAGGGTAAAACAGCCAAGCGCACTGACACTTTTCAACCATAAATCTTATTCTTTCCTTTATCCTCCGTCATAGCTGCTCTCCAGTGCTCGGATAAGATGTGAGTGCATTTTGTGTTTTTCTGTTTCCTCTGGCACCCTCTTGATGCTGGCAGTCCCAAAGAGAAATGTGTGTGTTTGCCTCTTGAATATAAAGCTCCCAGGGACGTCTGTCAGTGCTGCACCCCCTCAGAGCGTAGACCCCGTCCCATCCATACACAGACACACACACCCACCGAACATGTGTGCTGCATATAAACACATACAGCACACCTGCACAAACACATGTGAAACATGTATGCACACACCAGCTCACCACCAAACACAGTGCGGTGTGCACGCCCCTTTTTTTGACATTCCCAAAGAGCCGCAGAGCTGCTGCATAATTCAGAGCCAGATGTGCTCAAGGCAGAGATGGAGGGAGGAGAAGTGACGAGGAGAGAGACGTGTAATTTACCATCACTGTCAGAATGTATGAGGTTAAAACTA